>NC_137641.1:28199705-28417205 GCF_963383615.2 Lipophrys pholis
GCCACAACAGAGGGAATAGGGAGATCTGGACCTCAATTGTAAACCCTATTTTCAAGAAAATGTTGTGTTTAACGCTTTCTCAATATTGACACGTGGTTTCCTCAGAGGCACCTTTTAGTGCTGAAGTGAAACCAAAGCTCAGTGGTGGAAAGAGTTAAAACTAAGGAGTGTAACTGGGTCCAAAGATCAAACACAAGTGTGTTTATGTCTTTTATCTTAAAGCTTATTAAGCTGAGTGCACATCTCTTTATTACACACGGTCCTGTAATAGATTCATGGAAAAAGTTGCTTTTTTTTCAGTGTGGTCGTACAATTTTCTTTAATATAAAAATCAAAAAAAGGAAAAAAAAACAACCTCTTAAGTAGAGTAAAAATGTAAGTGAGCTACGCTGCCACATATAGTAGCTTAGACACATAGACAGGGATTTTCATAGCAAAGAATTCAATCACTTAAATCCATACCTGAACCTGCGTGAGATGGTGATTTTACAAAACAAATCCAATTCCAACCAAGTAAACAATAAACTAAAGCCAGTATTTCTAATTGTGTGCCCTCGGAACTTTCACTGTAATCAAAATAAAAGCAGCATCAAAGGAAGCTGGATCTCAGGAGCATCCTTAATTACACGTCCACGTACATAAATATATGCAAGAGGCAAAGAGCTTATTAATAAGGCATGGGTTTGTCCTGTTTGCTGTATGTTACACACTTTTCTGTCCTCAATACCTTCCTCCTGAAGTGGAACTCTGCTCCCGGTGCTGATGCTTCGCGGTAGATTGCAGGCGGGGTATATTTCTATGCAGCTTACAGAAGTTGAAGTGATTTCTTAATTTTTCTGGTGCCTGCTTTGGTAAAGATGTTTTGTTTATCGGAGTTTAAATAGGCCTCGTGTTAAATGAATATATAGGAGGAGAGTGTGCTGGAGGGGGGATTCAATGGTTAATGTCACCGAGATTGTCTTTGTGATTATGCAAATTTAATTGTGTTGCTACACTGTCATGGGATGATACCTGATGGTGGTGCTTTTCCTGTGTGTGTGTGTGTGTGTGTGTGTGTGTGTGTGTGTGTGTGTGTGTGTGTGTGTGCGCGTGGCTGGTTACTGCAGTATGTGGGGAGTCTCGATGTGCCCAGGCCCAACAGTCGGATGGAGATTGTAGCAGCCATGAGGAGAATCCGGGTAAGACTAGAAACACACACACACACACACACACACACACACACACACACACACACACACACACACACACACACACACACCTGCAAACAACTACTTGCCCACTGACCTTAAACTAACCTTCACCTCAAATTAAATCTTAACCTGAAAATTTATCAGCTTTGCACGTGCAAGCCTCAACTCTCATCAGTCTTTGCCCTTCGTGTCACTTAAGTCCATGTGCAGAATGCAATCATGCACACATTGTGTTTTAATGCACTTTGTCTGCCTTGCAATTGACCTTCATTCAGTTCTTGCAGAATACTTATCAATACCACATTAACCCGAACTACAACCTTTCCCTGACCCCTAAATATGCCCTCGCATCAAAACTAATAGGTTTATTGTGTGAAGGCGTAATCTTCTGTCCCCGTATTTCAAACTGTTGTTCATAAAATGTAAGTGTTTACAAATTGAGACACCCACAGTGAAGGTGAAACACATCTACACACACACCTACATGCACAAAAACACTTTCATTACTTTTTTGCCGAGTCGTTTCAAACCTCAGTCGTCACCGTTTCTTACCTTAACTCAACCCAATCTCCGAATCACCATAATGTCCCAACAGCAGTAGTAATCACACACATACACTCATTTAAGTTTTCATGCCTTTCGGGGACGTTGCACTTAATTCATATCCTGCAGCCTTGTGCAAATTTTAACTAACACTTCACAACCTTAAACTAACTGTAGTTAAACATGTCATAACCTCAGAATGTAATCACTTGTGCTTTGGGAACTGGATTTATTTCAAAGTGGTCCTCATAAATGCGTGTTTAATTAGTCTTAGGTACCCACAATGTAGGAAAAACATGTCCTCACACACACACGTTCTCAATCCTTTTATAAACATTGTGGACACAACACAAAGAGTGTGCAGCTGTCGGATGAATTATTGTCGTGATGCATTCACTGACACTTCGTGACTTCTGATCTTGCAAAGCAGCGCTGGAGGTGAAGTTTGTTCAATTTCGTAAGGGATTTCTCTGAACTGCATATATATAAATATATATTTGTGGGTACGCAGCGTGTGTGTCGTATCTGCATGTGCGTGTGTGTGTGGTGTGTAGCTGCCTTTGATTAAACTCAGCCTGTGGCTTATTATTTCCAAGCACTGCTGAGCTAATAGTTTATTAGCATTTGTCAAATCAGCCCTTTTTTCTTTTTTTTTTATCGTCACAAGATTTATCTGTTTACTAACTTTCTCCTCGCCTTCTCCTCTCCCCGTTGACTTTTTCACACTATCATGTCATATTAATCATAGTTGGTTTTTTGTTTTTTTCCTCTTTCCAAACTGCTACATCAGTGGTACTGTGGATATCATGTAAGCATTTTTTCTCTCCTCCTTGCCCTCGGGGGCCGGCGGTTTCTTGGAGAAGCTACCACAGAGCTGAATCACACAGCCGGGGCGGTTCTGTAATCTAAGTGTGACTCAGTTGACTCGCTCAGTTCAAACACGACAAGGCTTTTAGCCCCGGCTGAGTAAATATGCAGCAAAGAATTGTGCGATTTCTTTATTTTTTCATTCTTTTCGGAGCGACAAAAAAGCTATAGTGTGCATTTATCCTCTGAAAAATTCAAAACATTTCAACTTTTTAAATTTTTTTTAACCATTTGGGGAAATCCGCCGATGTTCTTTTTTATTTATAAGACTTTTAGTTTGTTTTAGGCTCCCGGAGTGTAAAAGATTGGGTTTGTGAGTGAATGCATGAATGTGTGTGTGAGAAATTAGAGAAATCCTCCAGTTAGAAAGAGACTGAACTGATCTTCAAAAACAGGTCTAAAGAACGGAGACAAAACTGAATTCTCGCCTGTGCGAGTGTGCAGACGTCGCCTGTTTCCTGCAGTTCCCAAACTGGCAAGTCAATGCGGTTGTTTGTAAAGTAAACATGATCATCGGGGTGATGCGCCACAGGCGGAGACTTGAGCGTGAAACAGGAGCACACACTGGCAGGCAAGGATGGGGACTTTGATTGCTCCAAGAGAAAAGAAAAAAAAACATCAGTCATGTGGAATAAATATCTTAGATTTGCTTGTTTTCACAGTAAAATCAAGTCTTGATTTCCAGCTCCTTCACAGCCTTTCTTTTTCATGTTTTTGCGTGTTCACATATTGTCTATATGCACAAGCCCAAGAAAGCTTCGCCTTAATAATGCATGACTTTGTGTATTAAGGGTGCAACTCTCAGCCTATTGTATAGAGGGATTGTGTTTGTGAATGGGTAATGAATAAAGCATAATGCTTCGTGGTTCAATCTCCTGTTGTGAATGTAAACACGGGAGTATGGTAGATAGAAATGGCCAGTCTATATAAAAACAAAAAATAACCCAACATCTGATTTATTAATTTGTCAGATGTGCCTAAAGTAATCCCTGCTGACAGTGAAGAGATATTGCTATTTATACACCAGAGATATTACACTGACCGGCGGATGACTTATGGCTTAGTCTTTACTGTTTCTTGTCGTCTCTGGAGCTGTAAAGCCCCAGAAACCTATGGATTTAGCTGGGAAGTGGTCACTGTAGGCACAAGAAGAAAGTGCATAATAATAATCATAAGAAACGAAATGTAAGGGTCAGTTGTTTTAAAGTTATTTATCAGTGCCTCCAGGTGGCTGTGGAGAAGGTTTTTTTTTTTTTTGGTCAGATATAAGGAAACTAGATTAAGGAAGTCCCTACACAGAGTAGTTATTACCTGATGTTGGTTTACATGCAGGCTCCTGTACACACAAACAAAGATGGAGGTTAACGAGCAAAGAGGCAGCGGTGGACATGCGATGGCAGTATCTCTTAGACTAGAGTAAATCTTTAGGAAGCTCTGTCGATAGTCTTGCATAAACCACCAGTATGTTTCCACCAGGACAGTCCACCACCATGTGGCTACAAGCTAAAACAACTGGTGAGATGCTAAATAAAATATATCGGCACAGAAAAAAGTTGTAACTCCTCCCTGTGGAAAGCAGGTTTTCTTCCTTTCTTCATTTTATGCACAAAAAAAATTGTGTTACTGAAGTATCTCCTCATATGAAAATGGTTATCTTTGATTTTGAATATATTGTTGAGATGAAACTGACATTTTTTGGGTAATAAAAGAGAAATCAATTGAGCTACGTTGGATAGTGACGTCAGTGTAAAGTCTGTCTCGTAAAAATCCCAGTTCATCCGCTGTTTGTGCAGCTTTCAAACACATGCGCTGCATTCCTGTGCCAGCCGCGGCGCCTGAACGCAAACACTGGAGCGGTTAATGCCAGGCGTGCACGTTTAGGCCCGTTTGCCAAGTCCAATGTAATTAGCTTTGTTTGGCCGAATGTTGACCGGGCCTTTCTGACCCCCCCCCCCCCCTCTCTGTTCACACAAGCAGAGGCCTCCCGTTTAATTTAAACCGAGGGACTGAGGTTGCGGAGTTGAGCGTGATTAAAGAGAGTGCAGAATGAAGACTTTGGGAGGAAGTCCCGGGATGGAAGCGAGGGGTCTGCGTCGTGGTGGCTGGCAGAGCAGCAGTCGTTTCAAACTCCCCCGGCTAATCTCTTTAGTCTCAGTCCATGTGAGAGAAACAGGAGCAAACATGAGACGAGCAGAGTCTGGGGGGGGGGGGGGGGGGGGGGGGCGATCATCTCCTGAATAAACGGCGAGTCGGCCAGGGGAGCTGTGCTCGTTCAGTCAGGTCTTCAGCCGGGTTTACCATCTCGCACACCTGCCGCTCCACTGCAGCGGAGTGAAAAGACGCAGTTTTGTATCCCGCCGATCCTTTCAGGGTGGGCTTTTTTTTTTTTTTTTTTTTTTTTTTTTTCGTGTGTGTGTGTGTGTGTGTGTGTGTGTGTGTGTGTGTGTGTGTGTGTGTGTGTGTGTGTGTGTGTGTGTGCGTGTGACACTCCCATTATGGCTCACTGGACCTACTGTGTTGGTTTTTACGAATTTCTTTCATTCAGTTTGACCAGTGGCATAGAAAGACTGTTAAACCTGTGTGTGTGTGTGTGCGTGTGTCTATGTGTGTGTGTGTGTGTGTGAGCGAGCCCCCGTGCTTCGTAGTAGTAAGACCTCTCGCATTCAGACAACCTCCATCGATTAACGAGGCCGAACAACAAAGGCCGGTGTCGCCGCATCCACACGGAAAGATTGGGCGTCTTCCACGCCTCGCTGCCTCACAAAAGGACGAGTGTATGTACTGGAATTTACCCGGACATGTGCTGTCTCCAGGAGGCCGCTCTCTCTCAAGTTTAAGGCTATTCTCCTCCTCAACCCAATGTTTCTATCACCCCCACCTCCTCCCCTCTCTCCCCTCTCTCTCCTCCTGCTGTTTTCTTTCCATCCCCTCACTCTCCTCTAACCAAAATAGACCGTCTGGATTTAGCCCATCGCTGGCTATCTACTCAGTGCTGACAGGAATAGATTTTAGGCTGAGCGCAGGCTATGCATGCTTCCTTTGAATTTTGATCAGCTCTAATGGGATTTTAAGCTTCCCTCAGATGTCCGTCAGGATCCAGCTTCCTTCCGCTGCTCGCCAAGACTCGGATTTCCACACCTTTCGTTCTCTCTCTCTCTCTCTCTTCCCTGCGTCTGTCTGGAGCATCTCGTGGGAAGAACCTCGTCTGCCACGCCGGCGAGAGGGACGGATCACATTTTTTACTCTTATTTTTTTGGTTAGTTGCCGTTTCAGCACAGATCTGTGCCGCTCTTCGGAGAGCTTGCTCGACTGCCGTGACTCAGTCAGAAGCAGATGTTTGGCTGTCGAGAGAGATGCCGTGGTGAGACAGTCACTCCCGACCTGTCACGGCAGAAATTTCTGCTCCGCTCTAGTTTTGCTCTTCTTTTTTTTTCTTTTTCTTTTTTTGTCTGTATCAACTGAGAGTCGACCGCAATGCCTGAAAAAGATATTTGTCATCTCGGGTGCAGTCGACATGCAAATCTCTTCTGCCCATCCCACAAATGCATGTTCCTTCCATACATGCAGAGTTTTTACCAAGAAGTATTCTCACAACTTAAAAACAGAAATCCACCAAACACATGACTTTACACAGCATTGGCACTTTACATAATGATTAAAAAAAAAAAGTAAATATTGGCTCATAAATATGGACTTTGCATCTTGCAGCTTCTCAGAGATTTTGTCAACAAACGGCAGAAAGAACTGCCAAATCTTCCAACGCAATCAGGGCGCCAGCACCGCAAACCCACCCCGCCTCCGTTGTCCGTATTCATTCCTCCAGCCGTCAGTCATCAGTGCATCACTGTGGCAGTTGTCAACCTATTCGACAGCATCAAAAACAAACACCCTCCATTAGGGACAAGCGGGATGTCCTGCCTTCAATTCTTATCCTTCCTACATTAATAATAAATGGTCATATTTTGGCAGCTGCCCATGACAAATGTTTATCCACGCCCGAAGGCTGCGGAACACACACAAACAAGCGCAGATGAGCGATAGCATCGCTTATGACTATGCATGAGTGTGAATGGGAGAGCAGTTTAAACCTGCAGGAGAGTCACAAGCTGCACTGGAACATACAGCGATCAAACAGTGTGTCCAACCGAACACGGTCCAGAGCCCAACAGGATCTAAATATTATGATTTTTCCATAACAATTACTGCACGTCCTAGATATTCATAGAAGAAAGGAGGGTGCAGCTTAACTCCGGGGGGGGGGGGGGGGGGGGTCAGGTCTTTAGCACAGTGGGGGCAGTTGTGTGTGTGTGTGTGTGTGTGTGTGTGTGTGTGTGTGTGTGTGTGTGTGTGTGTGTGTGTGTGAGTCTGAATGTGGGATACGCTGTATTTAGGGAGGCATGACCCACAGTGGCGGAGGCCATTGTTTTCACTTTGTGTTCATGCTCGTAGCTTAATGGCAGATGTACAAGAGCATAGTTAAGTGACCTATATGTTTAGTGGATTAGACGTGATCGCAGCTTTGAAAGGAAGAAGTTCGCCTTTGTTTATCTAAACCCGGAGAGAACGGCGCTCCCATTTCACTTTGGTTCCAGAATAATTCCAAAATGAGCGTGAGCACTGTGATCCGTACATGATGGCGGCTACAAATGGGTGTTTTGATAAAGTTTAAAACGGTTACTTCAATACTGTATTGGTTCATCTGCTGGCTCATAGTTGAGTCTTGACCTTGACTTTAAATTAGCAGTATTGTTAAAATAAATACAAAATTACACTTTTACAAAATCATGTCCCGTTCAAGAATTACACATTAAACCAGCAGCACTTGGTTTAGGAATCATTTACATGGCGTCGCGTTTACATTAAAGAAAGAAAAAAGAAACGCAGAAACGATGAAAACAATGTAGTTTTCATGTTGGGCCACTAGTGGATGTTGTTGTTTGTTTTTGTAATGAAACCACACACACATACTAGCAGATGACATCGTATGGACAGACGATGAAGAGTGGATTGTTATTCCAGGCGACTAAATTATAAAACTTATGAAGTCCCAGGAGAAGATGGACTGGGAGTCATGACACTCTGGAGGCAAACGTTGTTATTGTTATCGGCCTTGTTTGCATGCTCGGTAGCAGTGTTTCAGTACGGTCGCGTTTTACCCGTTTTCCACAGAGCATTTTCGAAAAGTTTCACCCTGGGAGTCGTTTTCAAAAAGTTTTCAATGGCTCCGAGCAACGACCCTCAAAACACAGCGTAAGTTTCCCATTTTCACTTGAAAACGTTGTCGTGTAAACAAAGCCTTAGTCAGTGAGTTTTAAGTTTATTGTTATCCGGTTTATTTACGGTTAAGTATCATTTCAACAAACACCATTTGTTGATTGCTCGAGATGTTTGTTTCTAACGAGTGAGGTACAAGAAACAAAAACAGTATTTTAAAATAAACACGAATTGAGTATTAGAGGTGCACAATATTCGGTGAACATTCAACATGTGAAAACGTTAAGTATTGCAATAAAGAGATGATTTTTTTTGATAAATACAAATATTTAAGTAGGTCATGTTAATGTGTCAGTTGATTAAAATCTTTGTATTGTGCATGGAAAACTTAATTTATCACAGTTCAGACTGTCTGTTGTTGATTTTGGGATGACAATATATTGCAAATCTATGCATTTATATATTATATATCTATTATTGAGTATTAGTATATAAATAACCACAATTGCGTCTATCATTTCCAAAATTATATTTATGGTTGATGATTGCACAAAGCTCCCTATTAATGCAGTTATGATAATCAAACACACGATCGGATAATTTTCCGGTCAATTAAAAACAATAACGCACCAAAAGTTACGTAACACTTCATCGTGTTCTGACTTTTTGTTGCTGTGAATTTTCTGCCTCATCCTTTACTTTACCGCCGGGGGCGTGGGCTGTGTAGATATGCTGAGGGGACAGCCGGTCTTCACTCACATGGATGGACAGACAGGTGGCGAGTGGACACCGGCTCCACTACCAGCATCGTGTCGCACGCACGCACACAAACACACAAGCTTCTGTTTTCATGATGGACCCCGAGGCAGCGCCGTGTCTCTCACTGCTACCGTTAGTCCGGTCATATATACTCTGATGGCCTCTCTCTCTCTCTCTCTCCTCCTCTCTCGTTCTCTCTCGCTCAGCCAAAACAAGCTCCCTCCTCCCTGGGAAAACATCACTAAAGCCATAAACTCCGTTGTGCCGCAGAGCCCGGGGGCACATTTTGTTCTTAGACGGTCTCTGACCAAATTGCACTCTGCAGCCTCAGCACGCGAAGTCGGGTCAGTTTGTGTGTTTTCTTTTGCACCAAACCTTTCAATCAACGACTCTACAGGCAAACTCATTTATTTTATTTTTTTTTTTTACAACAAATAGTTGATCGTTGACATACAACTGTAACACAACACACCAAATGAGCAAGTGAATACAGTAAACAAATCCGTTCTTAGTTTTTACAATAAGTAATGTGTATTCTCATCACAATAATTAAAAAAAAATAAAAAAATAGACATTTTCACTGCTTCAGTCGTGTCAAACTGATTTCCATACTTACAATAGAGACAGCTGCTCTCCAAACTGATGCAACTCCACTGGAGGTGAATGCAGTTTCTTATTTGATTACGGGTCGAATCGTCTTACAAGTTACATGTAATCGTGTTCAATTGACCTGATTCACTTGGTTTGAGACGCCACTGGGAGTGGAAACGGGGTACAAAAAGCTAATTTTCTGACAGCGTAGTGAAAAGTTCCTCTGCACAATAATGTTTTCCTCCAGAGTGTCATGACTCCCGGTCCACATTCTCCTGGAATTTGGTAGTTTAATAGTTGAGAGTCACCCGGAATAGCAATCTAACTTTATTTTGTCCGTCCATACGAATGTCCGCGTAATGTCCATCATTGTTTACGGTGTGTGGTTTCATTACAAAAACAAAATTGCCCAAAATTTGCGGCCTGTCATTCTTACTACATCGTTTTCATTATTTCTGTGAGCGCTGGGCGATTTGGCCCCAAAAAATTTAAATAAATAAATCTATGAATTTTTAAAGAAAAATTTCTCAATGCCCTTAAAAATGACTGCAGCCATCAGGTATTTATGATTGTATTGTCAAATTTATCATCCTCAGAGCTACAATGCATTTAAACAATCACAAAATATAAAAGTAAATGAGGCTCTGTCATTCAACATATTCAAGCTTTAACACAGGTTCAAGCAAAAGTGCAACAGCAACTACGGAAACCCACAAGGAATTTTAGAACGGGACGTGAAAAATTCCCGAAAAACTCAAACTTGCAAAATAAAAAATCTTATTTTAGCTTCGATAAATCGATTAAATCAGTTTTTTGCACAGCCCTAGTTTCTCTCATCTCTTGGTAAATGAACAAATTTTTTAAAACAACAGAAAAACATGAATTTTCACTTGAAATGTCATATAAATGAGGCTTAAGTCAAAACCGCCCCAAGAGTCTGAACATATATTGTATTTAAGTTAAGAGACGACACAGTGCACCATGGATCGATTGAGATAAATCAATACCAGTCAATATCTGTCAATTTCTTGAGCACTTTTTCTTATAAACATAAGGTAGCCCAAAGTTAAATAATAAAAACAACTCCCAAACACAACCAAAAGTCAACAAACCAGGAGCTGCACGAGCCACACGCATGTTGCCGCGCGTCTATTTTTTGGCTTGCGAGCCGCTGTCATGCGAAAGTATCAGCGTTAAAGCGCTCATATTTCCAGCTCAGATAGTTATTTAAGAAAGATTTGCAGCGATAATGAATAAACACTTCGCTCAACCTGCGGTGCATTGATACGACTTCAATGGTAATGTCAACATCTAAGGCACTCCAAGAAATGAAATCCACCAATTAGTGAGTCTCAGATGTGCCGTTACGTCTCCTGTTTCTAGTCTACATGCAAATCTGAGCAACTGCAGCCTGTAATTTGATATTTGGAGACTCAATATTAGACTTTAATTGAGGTTGCTGCTGCAACTGTTCATCTCGACACGCCAATAGTCTATAAGACCTGCCTTCCCCCTGCAGTAATGGAATAAAACCCATTCCGAAATGACTTAGTCGTTAGTGTAATCGAATATTGAGCCATCGTGACAGTTTTCACTCATCTAATAAGTTATTACGCCATTGAAGTAGCATTAAAGAAAAACTCTGAAAACCCAATGATTGCAGTTAAGATTGTTATAATATTAAACAAGACTACATTTCTAGAAAATTAAAAAAAGATTTATGCAGGTTTTGTTATCACAAATTTATTTTGTGTATAAAGTTACCACATTATTGGCTAAATGACACTAAAAAGGCCCCGAGTTATTACATAATTAGATGGTTATCACATTATTGGCCATTATTACAGTAGTTCAAAACACTTTGCCACAGAGTTTTATTATATTATTTGACTAAAAATGCTTAAATTCATTGGGTGAATGTCTTTGTGCTTTGAGATTTTTTTTCCAAACAGCTTTTTGAATTGCTTGCGTTGGCGGTTATCACCACAAGTGGTGCCATTAATGCATTAAAACAAAAAAAATCTTTTATTTCTGTAATTCTCATTTCTTGTTTGTGGCCACTAGGGTGTCAATTAATTAGATTATCATTCTAATTCGGTAATCCCACTTTTCTCTCATACCTGAGTCAGCAGAAAGCCAGTGCACAGTGCGTGGAAAGGTAATGGTGATGTTGTGTAGTTCAATTCCTTCCATTGACGTGCTCGACATTCATGCATGTTCATCTTCACTGTTATTTAGCTTTTCTTGATCGCATCAGAAAAATCTTTGACTTATTTCACCTCGGGAATCTTGTTTTTATGGTGATGGATTAATGCTGCGGTTAAGTGTCACACAAGATTGTAATTTGTCTCTTCCGCTCTTTCCTTTTTTTGGGGGGGGGAGCGGGGGGATGCTTTCTTTCCTTGGCCAGAGGAGCCCCCCTGAATTTAGGGTTGACAAAAAAATCTGGTCCAGTTGACCTCACTGACCTGACAAATCTGCTGCATTTGTCCGACTGCTTTTTCAGTTTCCAGCGTGATGAATGACACTGCTGCGCTCTCACTTTCATTATTATCCCCAAGCTGTGGACCAAACACATTTGTCAGGCTGATCCGAAAGTCGCTTTGGCAACAGTTTCTCGTCATCAGAGTTCACTGGGGATGAACTTTCCCATTATCCCAGTACATATGAAGGAATTGCATATATATATATATATATATATATATATATATATATATATATATATATATCCTGGTTTGCTCAGTTTATGTGAACAGTGTTTTGATTCATATTTACACATTAAACCACACATTTCACCAGACATGCGTTCTTCATATGACTTAAAAATAAACATGTGTCAGGTTTGTAAGTTGCGTCTTCCCGCCCCGGAGCTCTTCCTCTTTCTCTCTCCCTCTTTCTATCTCCCTCTTTCTCTCTCTCAGCATGAGTAGGCAGATGAACCGGGGCCTATTGTATTACGGTATCGCTTGTTGGATAATGATTGAGGAAAGTGCTGCAGGCTTCCGAGCTGGCAGAGAGGCTGCCCTACTTCTCAATGTGATTTAGAATTGTGTGCATTTGTGTGTGTGTGCGTGTGTGTGTGTGTGTGTGTGTGTGTGTGTGTGTGTGTGTGTGTGTGTGTGTGTGTGTGTGTGTGTGTGTGTGTGTGTGTGTGTGTGTGTGTGTGTGTGTGTGTGTGCGCGCGCACTAGCATTCATCTCACTCCTCTCATCTTCTTCCAGCGTGCCACATAGAGAGCCGTGAGGTCTCCTTTTCCCACTCCTATCGTTCGACTTACCCGCACTCTGATTCTCTTCTCGTCTTTCTTTCATTGTAGCTACCTTTGCTCTGTGCCCCCCCCCCCCCCCCCCCCCCCCCCCTCTGTCTGTGTTGCTTTAAACATGCAGGAAGCAGTTGGAGGTTTTAAAAGCTCTAAGCTGAAGTTGACGTTAAATCGCTGCTGACATCCCCAATGTCAAAACCTCCATTAACCAGTTATCGCCGGTGTACTTTTGAAGCAGTAACGGCTTCCTGACGAGCGCTCGGCACCACTGGAAAGTCTTTAATGTAAAAAAAAAAAAAAAAAAAAAATCATATTTCCATGTATGGAATTAGAGCAGGGGAGGCACAGTGTGGTAGTGGTTCGCACTGCCGCCTCACAATAATATGACATGGGTTTGATTGAGGGCTGAGTTTGCACGTTCTTTTGGTTCCTATTCAAAGCCGTGCATCTTCTTATGGCATGGCTTCAGACAGAAATCTGTTACAGTTTTGTGAAAATATTTCAGGAAACGGTTTTGCCGTATCCTTAACACAAGTCATACGTATACGATTCCCAAATTTTCCGCACGTTTTGGTTAGCTTTTTTTGTGTACGTGCTCCCAATCTGGTAAAAATCTGACGGTAGACAAACAACAACTAACGCCTAGAATGGTAACCTTCACACAGAGTGAACATACAACCCTACCCCTACCCCTAACCCTACCCCTAACCCATCCATACATCCTGGACAGGTTGCCAGTTTATCACAGTGTCTCTAACTGAAATGTAATAAATCCACGTTTGTGCAGTGGGCTTTAATTTAGAAAACAAAACAAAAAAAAAACCACAGAATACAGTAATTACAGTGTAATTACAACTGGTTTAAGGTGACCTTCCTTGACCTCGTCTCATCCTAAAGGCATCATCAGCTCAAACTTGACTATTCTGAACGTTTGGATTTTTGCTCCTGCCTCAATAGTATTGATTCATTGCTGCAGTTAGAGCTTAACTTACACTGGAGCAATCGCTGCCCGGGTGAAAGACACTTCTTTTATCCGAGATACTTCATAATACTTTTATGTACACGCAAACGTAACACGTCCCGAATGACTGAGATTCTTCATTAAAAAAAATAAAAATGAATAATAATAATGTGTCTGTCGCTCAGCAGGAGCAACATCTCCGTCTCACACTTGACCTAAACTCTATCCTCTCTTTAATGATTACTGCCGAGGCACCAAAGGCTTGAAAGTAAAAGTTCTGGTTTCAGAGGACGAACAGTTTTCTATCTTGTTTGAATCACTTAAGTTTTTTTTTTTGTGATCTGCAGTGAAAGTTTGCTGCATCATTGTTATCTCCCATCAACTCATCAGGGCAGAGGAACTGAATGAATAATGAGGGAGGAGACGGCCCATAAGCTGTCTAATCGTATGCACTAGAGGCATTTGCATATTTTTGGAAATTCCTGAGCTTTTTCATGTTTTCCTTTGAATAATTCCCTCCCTGCTGGATTTCACTGTAATCTCTGCCTTCTGACGAGATCTGGTTTCTCACTTTCTGTGTGTTTGGGGTGTTTTGACGAGCCCCGAGCCTCTTTCCTGTTTATCTCATGTTGAAATCACCTTTTCTTCAGGTACATCAGACACGTGCAGCGGTGTGTCGCAACTTGTCAGACTCATCCTGGTTTCATTATCCCAGCGGTGATCATCCCAGCAGTTTAGACCCTCTTCTTTTCAGAAGTTTTACTTTGGTTGTCTTCTGTTAAAAAACAAACAAACAAACATCAAGTTACAAGGTTATATGGTTTTTATACATTAATTCTGTCCAGAAAAAAACATATTCAGCTTGCTTGTTTTTCCCCCTTGCAACACAATGAGAACAAAAGCGTCCCACCAGAAAACCGGTGCTCTGTTAAAAAGAGAACCAGTGTTATTCACTTCCTCTGTCAGTGGTCATAATGTTAAGGCTGATCGGTGTACATGCGCAGATTTTTTGTCAATGCCACTGAATGTTGCAGCTTTGGAAGTCTGGCGTGTTTAAATCTCCCTTTTCCTCAAAAATGTCCTATTTACTACAGGATGAAGGAATTTTCCACTAAATAACTTTTCATTTAAAAAGTCATAAACGTTGGGTAACTGGCTGGGAAATCACTTGCTTATTGAAGCAGAACGTGTGAGCGATAGTGTTTTTTAACACCCTGGTTTGCACATCTCGTATATCGTATATCGAGTTTAGTTTTTTTTTTTTTTTTTTTTTTTTAGTTTTTTTCCATGTAGTTTGCACGTTCTCCCTGTGAATACCAGGGATTTTCCTCCTGGTACTTTCTGTTTCCTCTGAAAGTCTAAAATCGTCCTTTTGAACTGAGTTGGAGGCTGTAAATTCTCCTCTCGGCGAAGGCAGGATACACTCTGGACAGGTCACCATCCAAATGGCTCCAGGTTAGAAAACAATGAATGTTTGGATTGACATTTAAACATTCAACATTTCATTTGAACTAAAGTAACACGATCAATGCAGATTGCATCGTAAGACTCAAACACCACATATGGTTGTTTAGTTATTCCATTTTGTTCTTGATGTATAAAGTTAAACTTTCAATATTATTCTATTTGCAGTATAATTAAAAACACTTGAATGTGTTTTTTTGACGTCCTGTGATAATCTGGTATGATGTATTTATCAAATGATTAAATATGCCTTTTAAAATGTTGCTTTAATTTACTGTGTTATTTTCTATTTTAACTTTAAAAAAATGAATTCCTTATTCTTTTTAGTAGCAACTTTTCTATTTAAAATTTTCTTTCAGTGTAATTTATTTTTAATTGATTATTAAATGTCACCACATTTCTCAAAGGGATAAAAAATCGTTTTCCATATTAACAGAGGAGACGAGGAACAAGCCTGGACTTGAACCAGAGTTGTTTTCACCGCGAGTGCGAACCACACGCCTCAATTAAACAACATTTAAAAAGTGATTCACTGGAGTGGAAGGGAAACTTATGCTCAACCTGTTGCTCTGCCCTCTGCTGCAGCTCATGTGGCCTCTTGGGAAAATCAGGCTCCGCCCACACCGCTGGTCTTGACGCTCAAGTCAGATTTTTTTGCTGCGATCCGATTTCTTTTTACTTGATCATTTCAAACGCAACCTGCCGTGTGAACGTGATCGGATTTTCGGGCCCCAGAGCGCAGAAGACGAAGTCACGCCGAGCACGCTATGTATGCATGGCACGCCGGGCAGCAACCAGGGTTGCAAGATTTGACTCACTGTTTCCAGCCCAAACAACGTAAAACTCACACACCTCGATAAAAACCAGCCCAAATCTCAGCCTGTGTAGAAGTCATGATAAAACCGTAAAACTATTATAAATGTAATAATGAACACACAATTGCACGAAATAAACAAAGTTAAAAGGGTAAGAGAGTTTGGCTCCCCAATTGGGGGATACCCGCCATATCTGGCAACACTGGCCAACCTGTGTAAATCCACTTTCAAGTGGTTGTTAAATACGAGACGACAAAATCAGGACAATATGAAGAGAAAGAAGAATAAGGAAAAAAGAGAGCACAACTTTTAAAATTTTGACGGCGCTGCTTCCTGACGTCAGTCACTCGTCAATGACGGAGCAGTCGCGTGTCGAAAAATATGCGAATTGGTACCACATACGAACGAGACCTGGGTCTGACAAATCTGACAAAACAGGTGGGATACGGGTCAGCTGTGAGTAAAAAAAACAGAATTGGGTGGCTTTTCCCCGCAGTGTGAACGAGGCCGAAGTTGGCCGCCCCGGATGGAGTCGACTCGTTTGCTCGTGACTGTTTGTTAACGCAAAGGCAACGCAGCAGGGTGTCCCAGTTCATACTGAACGCTGCTGCTCACCAGAGAGTGTTTGAGTCTGAATGAGTGTATTTGATGCATTTGATGGCCTCTAATCTGCTGCGGGGTTTTACTTCCCCCAACCTCAGGGGACGCGTCAGTTTGATATGTGGAAGGAAGCGGTGGGGAGAGGCAGGAAAACAGCAGCAGGTGGAGTGGAGGAGCTGACTGTCATCAATCGGCGCCATGCGGTGGCACACTTTTGCCCAACCTTCTGTTGTTAGACAAATCGGTGCCGGTGTGTCGCGAGGCTGCATGACGACCTGTCTCAGTCCTGCCAGACATACAGATTTAAGCGACTCCTTGTTTGAGCTTTGTGAGATCCCTCTCACACACACACACACACACACACACACACACACACACACACCCACACACACACACACACACACACACACACACACACACACACACACACACACTTAAAGCCTCTTTTCAAGGGGCTTTTTTTTTCGGGACATGTTTGCATGCAAGTCGCACAGATGGCGCCCCTGATTCACTCCCCGCGTTTACCCCCCGAAAAACAGGGTGAGCATGTGGCTAAAGCACTGACCTCAAACCTGCCACTGTTTTATTAATGGTTCATCACCTACTTTATCATCGCTGCCTTTGTCTGCTGTACCCGCCTTTTGTTTTCCGAGAGGCGGAGGAGTACTGACGATTCTCACTCCACTGGCGACTCTCGCATTGCTCAAATTGGACTCAATGACAAGTTAAAGAACAAAACAACACCATCGAATTATTAGTTTAGAAGCATTTTACAATTTCAAGGTGATTGCAGGTTGAAAAATAGGCGGTTAAGATGATTGCGTTTAACTTTTTTTGCTTAGTTTTTTTCTGACACCTCCCTTGCCGCTGTTGCTGCGCCCTGGAGGAAATGATGGAAAAGAACGAGTGAAGAGATGAAACATTATTAAAAAACCTTTCCACCGTTGGCGGATGCTTGTTTGATGTTGGATGAATTTAAACAGCAGTTCCAACAGAAGTCAGCCACTCACAAGTTAGGTCAATGGTTTCTGCATAAACTATACATGTGTATAACATTTGTCATTTTGTGTTTTAATTACAAGTTGCCAAACTGTATAAATATATGCTATTAGTTACACTCAGATTGGTATTTCTTTTAATATAATTTCGCACAACTTGTAAGATCACATTCTTGAAAATGTACTCAAAAAAGTGGATGAAAATGTCATTTTAACGTTAAGATTAATTCATCTTTACCCACACAAACCTACAGTCTCTAAACTGTACAAACAAACAAACAAGGAATGATTCCATAGTTTTGCCTGATCTAAAAACTCTCACGAATTCACACTTATCTCTTTTTTTCTTTTTGTTGAATTTCAAACCAAATAGCCCATTTGAAGTTTTTCTTCTTTCAAGAGGCTGTAATTAAAATAAATATAAGTAATGATTATTGTCTGAATGTCAGCCACTTAAATATTGACTTGACTCTTGTGTAACTTTCAATAACAAGCTTGTCACCACTCCAAGCCGCGGAGATTTAAACTGTGGTCAGGGGTCAGAGTTTAGTCCTATAAACCTTGAAATGACTGTTTGTACAGTTTAGAGGTGATCGGTATTGTTTGCAGTCGGCGCTTGAGGGGATTTTGAAGCCTGTGATCTGACAGCGTTGGTCCCAGTAATCCTATTAGACTGCTACTTTGCTTGACTACTGCATCGTCGCTGCGTTAACCTCCTCCTGCAGAATGCTCTGCTGCCTCGGTCACTATATTCTCATCCTTCACTCCACCCGTGCATTTCTTTCTGTCTTTTTTTTTTTTGTTGTTTTTTTCCCAGAGCAGTCTCAACCTCAAAGGACCTTTTTCTTTATTGTAATGTCTGCCGGTGGCTAAATCAGTCGGTAATGATGTCCTGACAGTCTCTCTGGCCGAGCCAATGAAGCACTCCAGCAATGAAATGCAACAGTTTTAAAGCTGTAGCAGCGGCATCGTGCGTCACTGCTGCAGACCGTCGCTGGCAGGTCCAATTATCCACCACATCAGGACGGTCACTTCTGCTCTGTGCAGGGCTGCTGCTGCTGCTGCTGCCGCTGCTGCTACTGCTGCTACTGCTGCTACTGCTGCTACTGCTGCTGCTGCTGCTACTGCTTTCTAATGTATGAATGACTTTAACTGGGGTCTGGGAATTGATATTGAAGGCTCTGCCTTTTGTATGTTTGTTGTGCGACGCTGGAGTCAGAGATCGGTGGGGGTCTGAAGAATTCTCTCGAGGCCATCTGGGAGGAAGTGAATGAATGAATGAATGAATGTCAGGTTATAGTTACAGTGCAAAAATTGAATTTTGTGCACTCAGTTTATAGTTCTTAAAAGTTCACACACACATTTTTTTTTTCACTTTTTCTGAAGGTGAAATGTGTATAGGCTGATGCCAAAGCTTATTTTTTGCATTCCCCTTCAAAATCCATAAAGTTACTCGGGACGTCAGTGATACAAGAGAAAAAAACTGGAAAAATAACAAACTTAACAGAAGTATTAAATAAAAAGAGAAAAACTAAAACTTACTCTAAGTTAATCGTCCTAATCATTTCTGATTTCAGTCATTTTTCATTGGAACCATTTATTATTTTACATTTCAATTATTTTAAGTCGAGGCCTCTTGAGTTCACGTAGCGTTAAAGTTTCAATAATCGAGCTCCTGTGGGATTAAGAGATCCGGTCTGTTGACGAGTGAGCAGGGATCACCGATTCTCAACAACAAACCGATTCCCAGTGTTTCAATTCCTTGGGATCTTTTTGCCAAACTTGCAAACGATATCGATTCCAGTGTGCGCAAATGACGTCACCGACACACGTCGAGTAGCTCACGCAAGCTACGACACGCCGTTGACCAGCGCAGCCAGCCAGAAAACATGGCGCCCAAGCAGCACAAACGCTCAGAAGTTTGGTTGCAATTGGGCAGAAAGGACGACAAAAGGGCAACTTGCAATAGTTGGAAAGTGAATATTTCATCAAAGGGAGGAAATACAACCAATGTTCAGAAACATTTGCACACTCGGCATGCGATAACTTTGAATGGAATGTTTTCAAAACGAGTGAATCTCGGCAGCAACGTGAGCGCGTCCTCTGCTGTACAAGTTCTCACTGTTGGGTTTGGAGAGTCATGTTATGGATTCTTGATGTGCAGCAAGATGCTCCCTTATGCAGCGACAGTAACTCCGGTTATTCTTCCTCTCTAATGCCTCAATTTCTGCATTTCATCAGATCTGCTTCAACTCAGTTCTTCCAGGTGCCTGGACACGCCTGATTAATTCCTCTTTAAAAACATGTTGAAGCTCATCTAAGCTTTCGAGCCTCAAACTCTGATGAGATTAGAATCGGTGATACGACTTTGGGTGCGGGCGTTCTACCGACAACCTCGCCGGCTCCTGCACCTCCTGCCCCTGTTTGTCATTGAGCGCGAGTGTTTGGCATGCTCAGGTCGTTCCTTTTGTATTTCCTCCGTGTCCCATGTGACTAAGCCTGAGTAGCTGCCGTCAGCGCTCGGAGACTGGCTGTCCTTTCTCTCGGCGTGTCAGAGGCTCGCTCAAGCGTGGGTCCATTCCCACTCGAAGGGCGCCAACGCTCCAGGAGAAGCCTGCCCGGGCCTGCGCCAGGGGCTCAGCCCGCCTCCCTCTCCTTTCCGCGCTTCTAGCGCTGTCGGCTCCTCGTCAAAGCTGCCCACAGCCGACGCTGCTTTCCATTCAGGGCAAGGTTTTCACCCTGACCTTGCCAGTTTAATTCGAGGCGAGAGAACGATATGACGATCAATCAGGGCGAGCTCGCAGTCTGTGATACCGTCTGCCCCCTCCGAGTTCACGGGCTTTGATTCTTTCTGTGCCTCGGCGTCGACGCACTAACCAAACAGTGATTGATCAATTCTGTCTGTCTGCCGCTATAAACAGACTTGCGGTGTAAGTAATGAAAGTCATTTATCTGGAAAAGTCCCAGCTGAAGCTCTCACATGGAGCTGATGTGGTAACGGTGCCGGCTTATCACCGAAATGTAGACTAAACATGCAAAAGAGAAAATTGCCGGCGAGAGCAGTGGGTTCTCTTTCTAAGATACAGGTTTCATGGGAACGGCCCCGGCTGTTTTCGCAGTATGTTCCAGTCTTGTGCGTAACCTCGGTGCCATGGAGAAGTCCCCATTAGGCGGGCTGCTTCCTGTTAGCACCCGCCGTCCCTCAGGAGAAGACTGCTGCTGCTCACCGGCCCTGGAGCTCGATCCATAAGGACAAGAGCTCAGAGGGGGGGAGTCAGCACCAGGCCACACACACACACACACACACACACACACACACACACACACACACACACACACACACACACACACACACACACACACACACACACACACACTCCTCCTTTCTTCTTTATTGGTCCATATCTAGCAGAGCTCAGAGATGATTTTCACACACTCCTTTGCCAGTGTGCAGAAATCCCTCTCTGGTTCTGATCTAGGCCAAGGTCGTCGTGAGTGGCTGCTGTCGAGGTAATTGCTCCCTCATACGCTCTCCTGCTGACTAATGATGAGACGTGCCAAGTAGCTCTGGAGGCATCTCAACTCCCGCCCCCACCGCCCCACCCCCCACCCCCCCGTCCGATCATGATATTGAGATATCAGTCTTAAAGTACCGCCTGAGTAGACGGGGCAAACTCCCTGAGGGAAATGTTAAGATGTAGCTCCTGCAGGCTTGTCCCCTTAAAACAAAACAAAAAAAATGCATTTGTATTTTGACTAGGGCTGCACTATGTATCACAGATTTATCGTCAATGTCATATCAACAGTTGCAGTATACAGATGATGCTTCCCTGCACCATGCATCCATGCTCTGCATGCCAATATATTGCCAGATGGAGCCCTACTGTCACAACTACCATATTTTGAATACATTTTTTTTTTCATCATCACATCATATTTTGTGACTACAGAGCGGGATATGAAATATAAAAGCACAAAAAAAAAAAAGAAGCTAAACAGTCAAAAACATAAAGATGTACAACTGTTCAGTTGCTGTTGGGAACTAGAGACCCGCATTTGATTGAAATTAATCCAAGAAATAACGGAACACTGTTATTTGGAAGTAGTAACAAAGCAGAAAGACATCAGATACTCATACTCGTGTACTATAAGTTCATATACTTAAGTGTTTGTCATGATTGCAGTACAACGGAAAAAAAAACAAACATTGAAAGTTGCATCTTTAACTCATATCATGTCCTATAACTTCAAGCTATATCAAATCAAACTACTTACCGTATTTTCTGGACTATAAGTCGCACCGATAATCACGTTTGTCAGAAAATACGTCATGAAGAGATAAAACGGCCATTTGTGTGATAATCCTCAATCTTCTTTTACCCCACGATGGGCCGTCTTTGTTTTCTCCAACACAGTTACAGTTTCTCTGCTTTACAAAGTTTCTCATAAACTCCAAACCCTCTTTGTGTTATTCTGTTCAATTTTCTATTGGGTATATTTTGCTGTGTTTTGCTTAATGTCTGCTTCATGCTTTAAGTGTCAGTCAAACACGATAGTAATGGAGGTTTTTCTGTGGTACTGTCGAAGCATTTTGTTGTCATATGGGGACAACTAGTGGTCACAGATTGTATGTACCACTATATTTTCATAAAAATTGCTTTTTAATTTAAGTCACATGACCAACTGAACAACAACAAAAAAAAAAAAAGGGACTTATAGTTTTAAGGGCTCCAAGATAGGAACTATTGTTGCGTCGATGTCTGCTCCCTCTGAGCACTCCGCAACATAGCTTCCAAAAGTACCGTATTATTCTGTGCAAAGCACCTGTCAATTTAAACACATGATTAATAAGCCCTTGATAATAAATGTCCGGGCAAAAAAAGGACGCATGGTCAATGTAGCCAGGCTTTCACAGAGAAATGATGGAATCCATAAAGATTAGTGTACATGATGCATGCAGCACAACAGCTTTTCTTTATTTAAAGGTATATAGTTAGTGCTTGTGAGCATTTTGGCAAAACAAGCAGAACCTGCAAACTTGGTGACTCATCGTAGCAAAGAATAAAAGTTTGATGAAGAATATAAAGTTTTTAATGACTGATTAACTGAATTTTGAAGAAATGAATCACCAGTACCGCGCAAAACACACTGAATCATGTAACAAACTGCTTTTCTTTAAAAAAAAGGGGAAGTTGAATTACGGCTCGGCCCTCCACAGTAAACTTCATGAAAAATTATATTCCACATTAGACCAACAAGTGAGTGAACAACAAGCACACAGCTGAAAGATAAGAAATGATCAACATAAAGGGTCTTAAATGATCAACTTTCATTCAGATTCCTTCCCCATATGTCGATTTCCTGGAAATCTTTCCTCTGCGCTTGGCTCTCCGGCAGCTGTTGTGCTTCTCAGCTCAGCTCTGATCCCAACAGTCGTCTCTTTGTGTAACCAATTTGGTGAGAGGAGAAAAAAAAAAAAAAAAAAAAGCAGCGAAAGTCCTTGGAACTCCCCAAATCCTGGGAATTATAATGAAGGGGTTGCTAGGTTTCCATCTATAGAGCCTATTGTGGCCTCCTGTATGGATTCGGTGGTACAACAGGGAGTATCAATGACCCACAATGCACCCCGCATTCCTCTGCTTTTCAGGATTGTCGGAGGGGGGCTGGGAGGTTACCCTCAAATTCCCAATCCATGATTTGGTTTGCTCGACATAAGTCGAGCTCATTTACTCATTCTAAAAATATACATTAAAAGCAGAGTGGGGGGACGTCTGTCCTTTTCCTAACTTTTTTTTTTTGCAGCACAAAGCGATTAACATTTACTGAATCGGCCTCTATCGTAGTGGGTTTTTTTGGCAGGTGCAGTTTGTAAGCAGGGTTTTTTATTTACAGTATCTAAAGAAGGGCTGCACAGTATGTTACACATTTATTCAGTTTGTGACCTTTTTAATGAAGTCACACAGTGGCAGAAGGGAGGGATTAGAGAGCAGGATGGTGAAAACTGGCAAACAGCAGCTCACGAAGCTCCAAGATCAGGATTTCTATACGAAAACTTTTAGATTCCTTCAATTTCCACCTTCTTTGTAGATCATCTTTTATCTGATCGTCATTCATGCTCTGCAAATTCAAAATGACAGAATTTGAAATATGAAAGAAAAGTGTGAGTTTGCTGGAGTAATCCACAAAAAAGTTGTACCACAAACTCCCTTATTGTCTTGAATATAAGTCTGTTTTTTTTAAAGCTGTTTGCCTGGTGATGTTATGGAAAAGTACTGACATTAAACTCTTTTGCTGAAACAGGCTGCGACATAGCTGTAACAAACTGTATCGCACCCTCTCTAATCTCAAGGTTTCTGTTTCACCCGAATGATTCTCCTTGTATCCGTCTTGCTTACAATAATCCTGTTCATTCCGTTGACTCTCATGCCAGACTTCTACCAACTCCTTGGCGCAAATAAAACTAGGATCTCTGACGCCGTTGTGTCTGTTCCTATTGTCTGATTCTTTTAACATTATGCAACTTATATTAAAGGGGTCCAAAAGCACTGTATTCAAAGTTTATTACCCCAAATACAGCTTTTCCTTGATTTTTCTCCATTTGAATATTGGATCATAGGAGCCGCATTCAGAATCTGCTGTGTCTGTGTGAGCTGGACTGGCTCCGCCCACACATGCCCATCTTGGGAAGAGGAGGAAGTACTTCCTCTCGTGGTGCCATGTGCCAGAGCAGAGCTGCCTAATTGTGGGAGGAGTCAACGGGAGGGACTACCTTGATTGGGATTGGCTAAACCCCGATGACACTATATAGGGTTTGATTCTGAATGGCTGTTGGAAAACCATTAGAAAAGGAACTTTGCATAATATGAGCAACTTATAGATCAAAATATACAGGTAAATACCATCTTGGACCACTAGATGTCACTGTATGACAACAAAATGCTGCTACAGAAAAAAAAAACAACCTTGATTTCCACCAAGTGGAAAAAATTTTTTTTTTTTAAAACAGCAACAAACTGTTGCGCTGATGAGAACATCAGACATACAGAAAACAAAAAACAAAACATGGCCCAGTCACAACTGGTGGAAATTCAGGGCAAGAGAAAGAACACTGTTAACACACTGTCATGACAAAGACATTAGTCATCTACGTAAAGCTATTCCTACTAATATTAATTATTTAAGGTTGTGCTGGCTTGATAAATTGGTTGGAGGCGTTGATTCAACATCAAATGACTCAAAATAAAACATGCAGTTGACACTCTTCAGTGGAAAAGTCCGAGTTTGTTACAAAAAAAAGAAAGAAAAAAAAAAGACTTTAACCACACCACAAACATTTTTACATCTTGCTATTAAGACGTTAAACGTTAATTCTCAGTTAAGTTAATAATCGTATGTTTTTGAGGGAGTAAAAACAGACGGAAGCATAAAACTTCCGGCTGCCGTCACTTCCTGCAATCAAATAATGATCATGCAGTTTTCCCCCGCAGTTGATTATTCATGCCACAAAGAGAAAGTGCTCCAAAACTGTCACGCCAAATTCTTTTGTCTTGCCTTGCTTAAATATTACTAATAAAAAGTGAATGACCCTCTTGTCTCTTCCGCTTCTGTCTTCTTTCTTTCTCCCCCCGTTACGTTTAAAGCAACCAACTCAAAATTTATGACGCTGAGATCCAGTTTCCTCATCTCTTCCTCATTTTGTGCGCACAGCAACAGCCATCACTATTCTGTCTGCCGCTTTCATAATAGATTGCAGAGAGAATTTGTTCCGCTGTCTGGGAAGACTGATGAGTCTGACGGCGTAAATGCAACACATCCAGACCGACGGCGGTTTCAAACCAGCGCTCAGTGTTCCTGCTCGGCAGCGATCGCTTTAGGACTTTTAATACTAATCTTAGAAGCGTTTTAGCACTTCAAGCCCGCGTCTTCTCCATATTGGGCGTACACTCTTCAGTGCCGCTCATGTATTATTCCTGAACTGTGTCATTCTGAATTTCTCAAACTGTAATTCTGAAAATTTTTGAAATATACTCTTTTCCTCACCTGACATGTCGAGGCTGAGGGGAAGCTTTTAATTGTTTGTTCCAGGAAAGCAAAAAAAAAACCCCACAATCACATTAAAGCCTGAATATTTATAACCACTTTACACTATCGGTATGAAAATTTCATAGTTTGGGTGAAGATGCAAAAACTCACTTTGCCTCATCAGGGTGATGACATGAGCTGTGTGTATTCAATCTGTTGTGAAGATAGTTGATCTGTTTTTGAGTGTGAAACTCCATATTGAAGGCTATTGTTGGGTGTTGCGATAAATAAACTCAGTCTAGTCCGGTCAGGCTTCATATTCGTTGATCAAATATGTGGCCATTAATGCATAGAGCAGAAAAACGTGTTGTTTTTTAAGTTCAGTTACTCTTTTGTGGATGTTGAAGTCCTGATTTTGACGATAATATTATATATATAATGTGTCCCGCTAGTCCTTCTAGAATCTTATAGCAGTTTATTTTAATGATCAAAGTTAATAACTTTTATTTATGGGCAACAAAAAATTTGAGTAATTAGCAGCATTTTGTCATATTTTCAGCTTTTGCAGGAAGCAGTGACCTTTGAGAATGTTTTTTTTTTAATGTTATTGCCTCCTGAAAATTATTAATTTAATCCTCTGACTTAAAGAGTAGAAATGATTTGAGAAATATTTAGTTTTAATAATGTGCAAAAAACAAAACAAAACGCTTAACTGTCATGCTCCTGCTCGCCACTAGTCGGAGCTACAGCGTCGTCAAAACTAGTCAGGTGGTTTTAAAACAGCTACAGTTTCACGTTGTTTCACTAAATCGTCAGAGTTTGACAGAATCCAGAAAATCTAGAAAATGAAAAGAAAGTGGCAAGTAGGCTTTGTCTGGGGAAAGAAAAATGTTTGATAACTTGCACTGAACTGCTACAAGCACTCTGGCTCGTTTGACATTGTTTTACGTTCTTATTGACGACGCTATTTATCACAATGACCTCATAAAATCTGCGTTAACGTAACTTAGGACCTGTGTACGCAAAAACTTTTTCAAGTGAAAACAGAAAAGTTTTGTTGCGCTTTAAGAGGTACTTTTACATGACAGAGCCACTGAAAACGCAACTTTTTGAAAACGTTCCAACTCCATGAAGAAGGGGGGGGTTAATGCAGATTTTCTGAAAATCTGCCAACTACATAGTTTTTGCCGTTTCTGTGTCAATGGACATTATTTTTCAAAACGTTCCCGTGTACACGCGATACTTTTCTGAAACGAAAAGTGCAAAACCAATAACAGGGCCTTTCATCAGAGGAGCTGTGCACTGCTGCTACTTAAAATTAACCCGCAGCGAGCGATCTAAAATAAAAAACACTGTTGTCTGTTTAAAATCTGCCTCATCAACGGAGTGTTTTGAAATAGAATTAAAAAAAACTGCTTAGCTTTTCCTGTTCGTTTCCACAAAAGTCCCAAAACAATCCTGAACTTTTTGGCTTCTCTACTTAACCTGAAATACTTCTTTCTGGTGGATTTATTTATTGTTTCTGAAATGAAATACTCTGTAAGTGAGGGGAACTTTTCCTCTGCCACAACCAGAGGAAAACTTGCCAGGAACTTTGATGACCACATTAGTTGTTTTTTTTATATCCAATTAATTTATAAAGCCAAACATCAGTCTCGGTCTTGTTAGTTTTTTTATTTCTAGGGAAAACAGAAACTAACACATTTTACTACAATTACACTGTTTTTCTGTTCACGGCCTCTCAGGTTAATGTCGCCTTCCAATCGTTTCCTAAAGATCAGTATTCAGTCGCCTCACACGTGTCACTTTATTAACTCCCTACAAAATGCCACATTCTTAATATCGGTGTCTGGGTTTTCTACATTTCATAAGTACCATGGAATAGAAGTAAAAATGCATTTTGCTCCACACTTTGTTTTTTTTTTTTTATTCCCCCTCCAATCCTCCTCTCTAAACCAGCGTCTCTCCTCCCGTCTCTGTAGTTTATTTCCCTCCTTTCAGTCCCACTCCAAACCTTTTTTTCTCTGTTTAATCAGCTCTCTCAGGACGCGGTTCTGTATAATGAGAGGCTGAAAACTTTAATCACCATGGATCCAGGGCAGGGGAGAGCAGGGACATGAGAACATGCCATCTGTGATGACGAGCATCTTAACAATGTCGAGAAGATATTGCAAACACTTTTAGATGGTGTTAATGTCTTTCAGTTTAAAGATATGCACTCCAAAATAACAGTGCTCTTTCTCTTTGCCTTCATTTTTACAGCCTTTGACTTTTTTCTACCCCCCCCCCCCCCCCATTTTTTTATTTGTTCACTTTGTAGTTTTTTTTCATGATTTTTCCGCCTTTCCTCTATACCCAACAGATATGAAGTAATTTGGGTTTTTAATCAAATACATTTTTTAAAACTTGTTATTCGTACAATTTTGGGAAATTCACGATTTGATCCTACATTTCTGTCTTTTTGAATTTCAGAGCATCAGTGCACTGATAAATAATATAATATGATATAATATAATATTGCTCTAACGGGACGTTTACGATATATTGTGCAGCCCTGCTTGCAAAATACCCTCTTCAACATTAAATATAGGTATAAGACTGCTATTTTGAACTTTTCGTTTGTTTAAGTCTATTTTACCAATACAAAAGTTTAACTCTTATTGTATGTTTTAGATGGTGAACAGTAAAGTGATTGCATTTTGCAATATGTTTATTGCTCTTGTTGATATCACATTTGTGTTATACTAATCTGTGCCAGTGTGGTCAGTATTTCTTAATCATACCTGATTTAGTTTTTCATCATCCTGCTTGCTAATTCCTCCATGGTGGCTTCATTAAATGGTCACGTGTCCCAGGTTGTCGGTTCACCTCTGCTTTTTATGTCCTCTTGTATCCACTCACTCCTCCTGCATTCATTTCTCTCTGTGTCATTTGGCCGAAGACCATTTTGGTTTCAGCTGTTTGTTGTTGTTTTTGGCAGGCTGTGGTAAAGGATCCACAGCAGGGTTGCCAGATCTGATGAGAGAAACAAGCAACTTTGAAAACTTGCCACTAAACAAGCAATTTCCCTGGGAAGATAAAAAAAATAAAGAAATATATACAACAAATGAAAGAAAAATAGGCATTCAAACCTGCAAAAACAAAAAAATAACTCTTATCACAAACTCACTTTTCTAACTTAGATTAGTAGATTAGGATTTAGTAGAATTCTGATGATTCTGCTGTGATTAACAGTTAATTTGTAAAGAAACTTCACGACTGCTTCATGCTGATTCTTACATGTCAGATAAACGTCACCGCCATTTTTGGGGGAAGAAAAAAAAAAAAAAAGATGGTGGATTCAGAAGACCAAGCTGCTCTCACGCCTCAAATTGGTTCTTCGTAATCCGATTCAGAACAAGGACAATATTTCTATGGTGTTGCAGTTTTATAGAAAAACTGAATTTGGGGTTGTATATCTCAGAGGTTCACAGTGCAAAGCATTATGGGGGGGGGACTTATGAACTCAATGCGATGTGAACCAGTCCAGTCTCTTTGTGAACAGGAACTTCGCCTCATGCTGACATATGTGGGTTTGCATGTTCTGTCTGTGTGCACACTTCAAGAGTGTGTGATCGTCATTGGTGACTCTTCTGAATGTGTGTGTGTTGTTCACGCTATCAGTTCGGGTCATCTCAGGCTATTGTCTCTATGTTATATACATTTTTTGGCATCATAAGAACATCATGTATGGTTGCATTGTAGAATCACGTGCCGTTTTAAGTGTTAAATCCACTCAGCAGTGTGATCGAGTGTTTGTGGTGTTGTACAAATTCACTAACTGAAAATGTCTCACGGTCCGTTGAGGCTGGAAGTCGTACGCGTGCATCCTGCGACCCGGCGTTTGACCCGGTGGACCCTCGCTGGGCCTCGGCAGCCGAACCTGCTCCGCGTTAAGAACAGACGCTGATTGGGTTCGACGGGCCAGAAAGCCTGAGCTCCTCGGCAGAGCGCTGGGCCAGCTGACGAGGTGGAAACGTGTTAGTCACTCAGTGCACACGCAGCTGCTTCGCTCCACCCAGCGAGCAAGAGTCAAGGCGATCCCGAATCCTGGGCCTTTTTCACTTAGATCACTTAGACGCTGTTGTTTAATTCAGTGCAGTTGGTGTCCTCAGGAGCCGGGGCCTTCCTGGCTCAGCCCGTAACCACCTTGTCATTTTACTCTCACGCATGTCGTTATTGCTTCACAAACCGGCTTTACTACACAGATTAGGATCGATTTTCCTCCTCGTGGCAGCTCCCACGCTGTTTACACTGCCCCACTATTTGTTTTACGTCGTGATTTAAAACAAGAGAGGTTGTGCTCGTTAACTTTGCACATGTACAACTCAAAAAGCAAAGGATCACCCTTGTGAAAGTTAGTGTTTCTTTTGGTTAAATGCAGAAGGATGCTATTCAAACGGCTTTGCTGGAGCCATTTTATAAAAAACTATTTTTTTTAAAAACAGTGCACGTATTGAATTACCTAATAGTAATTGGAAAAGGCAATATGATCAGGTAGAAGTGTTTATAAGATGTGACTCAAGTCGGATTTATCTTTTAATCTCGTCCCTGTAACTCGTCACAACGCTGCTCCGTGTGACTGTCGCTCTTACACCAACTTGCAAGTCAAAGCGACACAGCCTTTCTCAAACATCGCAAATTCCCACAGCACTGTCCGCTTTCAGACAGAAAAGAAACAAACAAAAATAATGAGAACCATTCCCTCTTGGCGTCACTGGACTTATTTCCACTTGTTTTGATGTAGCTGTGATTGCGCAATCAAACTTACTGGCGCACCCGAGTTTCATGACATCCACTAATCCCATCACATACTGTAGCAGATAATAAGCTTGTGACTGCTGGAATCATATAATCTGCAGGAATACACTAATCACTATACACACTTTAAAGCAGGGTTGTCATACATGAGGCCTGAGGGCCAATAGCGGCATGCAGGAGACTCCAACCCGGTCCGCCAATCGGTAGTAATTGTGTAGTTTTCAAAAAATGTAGACATTGACCAGCCTGCACTGAGGAAATGTGAGAAGGGGAGGAAGAAACACATGTGAAATGAGCGGAATCGGAAGGATCAACCACTTAAGTTGTGTGATATTTATTGATATGCAATAGAAATTGTTCATTTTGAATATATGAATAGAAATTAATCATGTAACATTTGGCAGCCTTCTAATACATGTTTTCATCTGTGTCGTATGTAGTATGAATTCAAAGCCAAGAACATCAAGAAGAAGAAGGTGAGCATCGTGGTGTCGGTGGACGGCGTCAAAGTGATGCTGAGGAAGAAACAGAAGGTAAATTCAAGGCGAAAAAAAGACACTATTCCGCTCCTGCCGCCTTTCAATATCAGTGATCAACCACATGATCTGTGCCTGATTGTTTCACACAGAGGAAAGAATGGACGTGGGACGAGAGCAAGATGCTGATCATGCACGATCCAATATACAGGTCAGCAGCGCCGCTCGTCCTCATCAAATCACACAACGTGTTTCTGCTCCTTAGTGTTCGGATTCAGCCGAAGTAATCATGTGTGAATCTCCTGCAGATAAACTCTTAGTGGAAATGACCTCACGCTTCACCGCTTTAAGATCCAGCTAATGTGCTTTCCATACATGCCGAATGCATATGCATCGATGATGAATAATCCAGAGCTCGTGCACGTCGCTGCTGGAGCATATGTCCTCTTAAAAAGTATGTCAGGTGTTTTTCGCTCTGAGATTTTGAATCTGTAATGTTGACGCTCTTGTGCACTCGGTAGGTCAAACTGCTGCCGGGGTGAATGGTAGCCCCTGATAGAAAGGCTTCAGGACACACCGTACATCACAGTTTGTTGCATATATGCACAGATTAGAGCCTTTACTCACCTCTAACGCCAGTACTGGTCATTAGAGTATCAAAACCTGATGGGAATATTGAGATATCAGAACAATAGAAACACTAGAGTATTAATGCATTTGTGCTTTGGTGACTTTGTTGTTTTTAATCATTTTTTTGTGCTTTGGATTTCTTCCATGTGGCACCAAACTATGAAGTAACCAGGGCGCTGCTTTAACTAGTTAGTTGCACACTTTCTGTGACATAACCGCTTTTAGTCACACATTTATTTCACATATAAAAAGCTGACCTTGCATAATGCAGGGGAAAATTAATGACACTGCAGTTCAGTCAGTCTTTTGCAATGTATATAATGCACATATCGCGATAACGACACATTTATCAAAGCTTTTTCTGAAAAAAATAACAATACTTCCATAATATTATGCATGGATTTACATATAATATAATATAATATAATATAATATAATATAATATAATATAATATAATATAATATAATATAATATAATATAATATAATATAATATAATATAATATAATATAGAGGTGCACCTCATTGAATTAAAAACAAAAGGAAAACTTGACAGATCATATACAGTACAGTATATTCATTCGATGTATTTCAGGCTTTTTTTGTTTTAAATACCAATGATTGTGGAATACAGCAAATAAAAACAAAAAAAATTGAGTGTTATGATGATATTCTATTGTAATTCACTGAGATGCGCCTGTGTATCCAGAACATTTTTGGAATATGGCAACATATTGCAAATATTTCTTTTTAGAAAGATGTGGACTGTTCGGGTGAAAAACCTGATTCCTAATGTAAAAAGCAAATTTTAATATAGAAAATTTGACTGTTTTCCAGAATCTTCTACGTATCCCACGACTCGCAGGACTTAAAGATCTTCAGCTACATCGCCAGAGACGGCTCCAGTAATTCCTTCAGATGTAACGTCTTCAAATCAAAGAAGAAGGTAAAGTCTGGAGCCTGGAGCCTTCAGTCTGGAGCTCCAAGTTCATCTAGTTTAGTGTGAAAACTGGAAACCAGCAGTTTAGCCTCTCTTCCTCATCACAGTACTGATCGTATCCGTCTCAGATTTGATTGTATATTTCCTCATTCGCCTCCTGATTCCGCCTGCTTGGTTAATCAGTTTGTGGTTTGAAGTTTCATCTTGAATGTAATTTCCTGTGGCTCAGTTACTACTGGGTGGCTGAGCGGCGCGGCGGCCTGCAGCGAATACAGAGCGAGCACGGCGTATCTCAGACAAGCGTCTCTTTACCTTTTCTTCAGTGGAATCTCGTTTTATGCGCCTCGTCGAGATGCTGCAGTCTTGGCCCGGAGCTCCGGTGTTCATCTTGTCAGCTTTAATGAGAGCTGAACGACAGAAGTGATATTATTTGTCTCTGAATGTGTGCGTGCCTCTGGCCCGAGTGAAAAACGTGCATTTATTTGGTTTATTTTGTCTGATATTATTGTTTTTTTTTATTTACAATGAGCACCTTTGTGTCGGTTACTTCTCACACAAGACTCATTTATAGATGAGATCAATACGGTTGTAGCAGTGGTTTGCACTGGCGCCTCACAGTGAGAAGGTCATGGGTTCAAATCCGGGCCGGACATGCATGTTTATTTTCATGTATTCCACCTTTTAGCTTAATGGAATCAAATAGTCACAGTGACAGTAAAAACTTCCTGACGTGGAGTTTCTGATACCGGCTGCTCCAGACGATGCCTCCGTTTGTGTCGCCCCCCCCCCAGACGCAGGCCATGCGCATCGTGCGGACGGTGGGCCAGGCCTTCGAGGTGTGCCACAAGCTCAGCCTGCAGCACGCCGAGCAGGACGCCGACGGCCAAGCGGACGGCGAAAGCGACAAGTCCACGGAGGAGCCCAGCAGCAGCAGTGAGCGCCCGGCGACACGTCACACTCGTCTGATTTCCCGCCGCTCGGGACGGACAAACACGTTCGCTGCAACTTTGGTTTGATTTGACGCCCGTTCAAGGCCAAACTGAATCCGTCGTGTCGTTTAGTGCAGATAGTCGGGGCCGCGATGAAATGTAAACGTATTTAATGAGTAGCGTGGAGATGAATTTAGTTTTAGTTTTTTTTTTTCTTTTCTATTTTTCCTTCTAGTCTAAAAAAAGAAGAGAAAAAAAAGGAGATTAGAAATGAAATGTCACCGTCAGTTGAAGGCAGAAACTTAAACAATTCGTATAAATCGAACCGTTATGGTGATATGGAACAATTCAGATGATTTAATATGAACGTCACATTTAAATGATGCTGCTTTTCAACCGCATTCCTTATCACTACAGTAACTGCAATCATATATATATTTTTTAAATTTGTCATTACGGATATTAAATACACAAATTTTGCAGCCACAGTGTGCACAATCTAATGTTATGTTTCATGTAGATTGTTTAAATCCAGAATGAACCATAAAAGGTTTTGAAATTTGAATTAAATGACATTTGGTGGCTAGATTTGTATGATTTCCACGTTCAACAAAGAAGGTCAAACTCAGAGGTGATTCAGACTTGATAAATGATAATGTGTTTTTTTCCTGTTGAAAAGTAGAAATTAACTTCTGCAAAGCCGTTACTGAAAGATGAAAGTATATGTTGTGTATATATTTGGCAAATGTTCTTTTCAGTTTTTCATTTTTATATATTTTAAGATTACTTTCTAGGTTTGCACGATAACTATCGGTACCGATGCTTATTGTACCGATATTGGCAATCTGATTGTGACATTGTTTTGGGCCGATAATTAGATCCATTCATAAACAGTCAACGTTGCTTTGATTCTGCCCATTTTGGGTCCGTTTGTTTACCGTGTGACATAAACATGGCGCTGCCATTTTTCTATTGTTTCTGAGGATGCAATAAATGTGCCTAGAGGGGTTAAAAAGTCTCAACACATCCAACCTACGCCTTTGCCTTTCTTTACCTCAGCTGTGTCATCGGTTATCAGTACCGGCATCTTCTGTGAAAAGCAGGAAGTTATTATGCATCCCTATTTTCCTCAGACGCTGTATTGGGGCCAACAGGTCCCTGTTTCTCTAAAGAAAGCCGGGGGATTCTTCCATTGGACAGGGCGAGCAGTAATAACTGTAATCTGCTCAGTCGATGAGAGTAACTGTTTATTATGAGCGTGTAAATGATCAGGCCTGTGCTCAAAATAGAAATAATTCGTGGTTTAGTTATTTGAAAGAAGATCTGTGATATGTGTTTGTTAGTTTACCATTATAGATTTTTCAGAGCGGCGTGACATTGTGTCGTCTGTGTTTCTCCATCCAGGCCGCAAGCTGACGGGCGCCGAGCGAGAGGAAGAGGAGGAGGAGGAGGATGAGAGCAAACCGGGAGGGAGACGAGGAGGAGGAGGAGGAGGAGATCCTCCGGCCAGGGCGTCACTGTGCGAGAAGGCTGTCAGCGAGATCCTGCAGAGCCTGGCTGAGCTCAACGTGGTCAAACCGGGACAGACCATCATGGTGAGACACACGAGATTCTGTTTTGCTTCATACAGTCACTTGTAAATGGTTTCAATGATTTCATATAGTACCTCAAAGTGCTCTGCAAAACATTAGAAATTGCTCCTTATGTAGTCCAACAGACTTAACTTAACAGGTTAACGTCTGAGTCGACTAAACCACTGTCACATTGCTTAAATGGGGCTCAAATTGTAAAAGGTGAATGGATTTCTCTGGAGCTGCTGCATTGCACGACCTTTGACCTCCATCAGGATAAATTTGGTCCTTTGACACGGTTAAAACCACCAAAATGATAATTAATTAATGCAGCGATTCCTTCTGTTAGAGCGTCACTGGAATGATATATAAACTTTCCAAAGAACGTAAGTCTGGATTAAAGGATGTTTTGAAGACTCATAGAAAATGGCTCAAAGAAAGTCCTCAAAGTTAAGTTGTGTGAATGTCGACTGGTCCGTTTCTAAAAGTGAAGGAATTCTAAACGCAGCTTCCTGTTCCTGAAGCGCTCCCGCTTGACTTCTTCACTCGGCCTCTACTTTACCTCTTTCTTGAAATCCTGAATCAAACTCTCACCGTAAAGGAACGACAAACACAACCTTCCTCTTATTGTTTTACTTCCGTCGCTGCTGCAGTGATTGTTTCCCGGTTGGACCGGAGTGACCTTAACGAGCTCCGGCGCCGCCGCTCTGACGCTGTTAGCGAGCAACATCGCTGCCAAACGGCTCATCCAGCTAAACAAGCACAGCGCGTACACAGAAAAGTACACAGCAAATACATTGACTGATAATTTGATTTGATTCCTATTGATTCACAACATAAACACCCCATAATGTATTTGCCGTCTGTGTAAATAGAAAGGCTTGACATTTTTTTTTGTATTGTTCTAATAATTTATTCTTTATTTAATTATTATTATTATTATTATTATTTTTTTGGCTTTCTATTATATTTTTTTATTATTATTAATAATATTTTTTTATTTGGCTTTCTATTATATTTTTTATTATTATTATTAATATTTTTTATTTGACTTACTATTTTATTATTATTATTATTATTATTATTATTATTATTATTAAACATTTTTAAATCTTTTTGTGTGTTTTGTTTTGTCTTGTGTTCAGTATGTGTTCACTTTGTGGTGTTGTATTGTGAGATAATAAAAAAGTATTGATTAAAAAACAAACAAACAAAGAAGCACTGCGCGGCGCGGCGTTTTCTCATCCGCTGCACTGAAAGGCCTCAATTTAACAGAAAGTCCCGGGGGGAAATAATCCCACCTGGTCAGGTGTGCACGAGGTAGAAAAAAAAAAAAAAAAGACTAATTTTGAAGTTCTGATCTGACGGTTAGATTCCTCTCGTGCCTTCACACGTCGTGTTTTTTTTTAGATTTGCCAGTCGTACACTGATTTCTGTTCTCTGTTTCTTTTTAAATCGCGTTGCTAAAAGAGGACTAGAGCAGAGAACCTGAATGTTCGGGGGGGGGCGGGTGGGGGCACCTAATCCTGAAAAAGCCGCCCTGGTTCCCTTTGATTCGTGCGAATCGGCGCCGTAATCCCATTGAGGAGTTCACCCACATCTGCGCCATGAAGATAAGCGAGGAGGGACTAAGAGCGCGGAGAAGCGGGAATAATAGCAGATTTGGACGACGGCAGGGAAGACCGGACGACAGACACTGATTGATGGTTATTCTGTTCTGTCATGGCGGAGTGGTTCGCCCTGTCACCTCACAGCGACACGATTCCGAGTTCGAACTTGTTCGTTACGTTACTCTGGAATCCTTCTGCATTTGTTTAACTTACTAAATCGTTCCAAACTTAACATTTGCGACACGCTTTGAGAGTGCTCCAGAAACTGTAAGACACTCTCAGTTATGATGATATCAAAGTAGAATCTGCCTTTTTATCATTATATTTATTGTAACTTTGTCAAATCTGTGTTGAATCCCCAAAGCGAGATAACCTTGGATTTTCTTCCAGGACACTCGCTGGTTTAGTGCTGGAATGAGGGCAGCCCAGACGTTTACGCATGTCAGCCATGTTTCATGGTGAATAAAGACTCCATTCAGCTCTATTGCGTAGTTGTCCAACTCTAATCTGAACCCAACATTTTGTGGATTACGCTCAATACGAGTGAGTAATCGTCAACCTGAAAGAATAAATTGTCCAAGTCTGCAAAATAAAAAGCCAGAAGTACAAATTAAAATACTTTATTTTAAACTCTATTCACTTGAATATTTCTACTTTTTTTTTTTTAAGTGAACTAAATCCACAGATGCAGTTATTAGACTGAGGTTGACGATGGAATTTTCATTGTGTTACACTACCACCCAGTGGTTGGATGTGGGAATTACAGTATACCTTTAAAGTAAAACTCAGTACAATTGTGATACATGTTGTATTACTGATATCGTTCACACTTGCTTAGAAGCTATAATCCCTGGTAATGAACCTCAGACACACAAACATCACATTTTTCTCTGAAACTATGTGTAAAATCCAGGCCAAACTTTTTAAAATAAAATTTAAATGTATTGAAGTAGTTTTTTTCTTTCAAATCCTTTGAAATAGTAGTAAGTGAAGCCAATAATGCCATTATAGGACTGTAATCCTTAACAACAAGATGTCTCTACAGATCTTATGGATATACAATTGTTACATATGTGCAATGAGTACTTTGATATAACTTCAATATCTGTCAGTTTCTTCAATATTACTGTGTGTTTTTGGTTAAGCTCATGTTAGAGATTTGTAAAACACTCATGAATCTTGTTTGCAATTAGACAGTCGTACTGCGAAAATGACTAATATATGGAGACATTCCTCTACTTTGTTTTAGTCTGTGAATTTTCTATACGTCATAAATGGTTTAGGACTTTTTTTTATTATAAGAATATACGTGCCAGATCTCCTCAGCGGCCACAAGAAAGGATTGAAAGTGTATAACATGTGTATAATGTAAAATTTATAACATGTATGAATTATAAATAATAACACATCACTAACTTGTTGTATTTAATAACTATGATATATAGTCACGTCCAATATAAATGAGATATAGAAAATAAGAATTTTTCAAATCAGTTCCATGTATAATTCTTTTTTTTCTTTTTCTGTCTGTCAGGACTTTGATCGGAGGTCCGTGTTCACGGTGACGTCCCAGGGCATCACTCCCAGCAGCCCCTGCTCTCCGTCGCTCACGCCGCTGGCGTCGCAGCACTACCTGCAGCTTCTCCAGCAGCAGCTGCAGCAGCAACAGCAGCACACACAGGTGGCTGTGGCACAGGTGAGAACACACTCACATACACGCGCACACACACACACACACACACACACACACACACACACACACACACACACATACACATACACACACACAAAGTCATAGATCAATAAACAATATTACAGAGTACAATGTTCTTGAGCCTTGTCGCAATATTAATATTTTTTTGCCTCCCATATGTCTCCTGCATGCACAAAAACACCAGTAAACACCCTGAGAACAAAAATAGCTGGAAGAATAATTTAGTGTCCTCAGGAGCTTTTTTTTTTTTTTTTTCCGCTGTATGTCTTGTATGCATTTGCCCACTAGGGGGCAGCAGTGACATAGCAATGGGAAGTCTATGAGTGCAGATTTGTAATAAAGACAAGTGAGAGAAAAACAGTACTATAAAGACTTTAGGAGTATTACGCTTATTGATAGAAACACAATAAAATCTCTTATTTTGAAATTCCATGACTGATTTTGCACAATACTATGGATCATTCACTTTCTCACTTTCCTTCATAATGTGGCTTATAATTAGACTTAATTACACATATATCATTATTGTCATATATTCAGTTCAGATTTCACTCCTCCAGCCGTGTTTCTGACCAGAGACGTTCACGTCCGGTAAACGCGCCTCTCCTCGCCCCTCCAGGTGCAGCTGTTGAAGGATCAGATGGCGGCGGAGACCGCCGCCCGCATGGAGGCGCAGGCCCGCGTCCACCAGCTGCTGCTGCAGAACAGAGACCTGCTGCAGCACCTGGCTCTGCTCGTGCAGCAGCTGAAGGAGCTGGAGGCGCACCCGGCCAACGCAACGCAGCCAGGGCAGCCGCAGCTGACTAATGGACACGGTGAGTGGCTGAAGTAACGACATGAACCCCTCAGACCAGCAGGTGTCAGGTCAGGTGAGTCTGCCCATCAGCAGCAGGAGCAACACCACCCAGGTTTCCTTCAGACCGCCTCTTCCTCTTTAACAGGTCTGACTTAGGGCTGGGTGAAACACAGGTTTAAGCAAAAGTGCAACAGCAACTACGGAAACCCACAAGGAATGTTGGAATGGAATGTGTAAAATGCGCAAAAAAACTGTGTGTGTGTGTGGGGGGGGGGGGGGGGGGGGGGGGGGACTTGAATTTGCAAAATAAAAGTCTTTTTTGATCCACAAATTCGATAAATCAATTCACAATTGATTATTTGTCCGGCCCGAGACTGACGAGATGCAGTGTTAAACCTCTCTGGATGACAGTAACGAGATCTTCTGATGTTTGAATGATTTGATAGTAGCATCAGAGGAAATACCTTCTTTTCTACCTTTAGAAAACCTTTAGTCTACCTTCTTCAATAGTTTTCAAAATTAGTTAAAAAAGAAAACAGACGACCAGCAACAAAAGTGAAGGGAACTTTAAAGGGGAACTATGTAATATTCATGTCATACCTCTGGTGTGCATCAGGTGGCAGCATTGAGTCACTTCCTATGATATCATAAGCCAATGTTTTTACATTTAAATTGGTATTTCTGAATCGTTATTTCAGTTTTTCTTGATAAACCACTGATTGTAACTGATGAGGAACATGTTTAGGTTCTTCTGTGGATGCAAATGCTTCCAAAGATTAAATAAAAAAAAAAAAAAAAGGCGTTCAGGTTTGCGGCTCCATCTGCTCGGAGCGAACTACAAAAAAAAACTGAAACTCAAAAACCTGGTTTCACTGGACTCTTGTTAAAAGGTGTTGAGTGATTTGGAGACAGACATCTGTCTGCAGATGTTTTGAATAAGAGAGAAAGTTTTTATTGATGGGCTTTTTTTGTTTGTTGCAAATTTGCATGTTTTTTAATGTAATGACATTTTCCTTTTATGTTTCATGTGTTTTATGTGTCTGTTTTGTCTGAAACTTTAATGTACTGGTTTGCCCGTCTTGTCCAGGATTTTTAATCTCACCGAGGTTTTTCTGGTAAAATAAAGGTAAAATGGAAAAATAAATAAAAAAGTAAATCTCACTGTGATTATTAATCTGTGTTGGTTGTACTTTTTCATGTTTCATTCATAATTTTTGATAAAATATTTATCTTATTAATCTGAGGTGAGAGAAAGCATCTAGAAATCCTCATTCATAAGAAGTCCACATGTTTGTTGTGTTGTTTTTTCCTGACCCGTCTTCCATGGTTCCTCCCTCTTCCCAGCGGGCCCTCAGTCTCCGTGCAGCTCCGTTTCGACATCAGCAAAGGCGCTCTCCCTGAATCTGAAGAATCACTACAGTCAGACTTTGGATCAGCTCATCACCTCCACGCCCGCCTGGCCGCTCCAGGCCTCCTCCGGCTCCCCGTCGCAGGTGGACTGCGCCGAGTCCTACCTCAACCTGCTCAACCTGGAGAACAGCGGCCAGCCGGCGGCCTCGGCCGGTGAGCTGGATCCCTTCATCAGGGCCAACGGCGGCACGGAGGCCGGGGAGGGCTCCTGCGGCCAGATCGTCCCGTTCTCATCCAGGAACTCTGCCAACGTGGAGGAAAAGTAAGAGAACCGTCCTCACATAGGGTTTAGTTTGATATTGACTAATGCGGGAGTCTCCAACCTGCAGCCGCACACACGATTTCCTGTGGCTCTTCAGATCATTTTATGTTGATAACAATGACGTGCCGTGAGCAGCAGGGTTGGTTAGCAGACCACCAATGTCGACACCATCACCGATTATACATTGCGTGCTTCCCTTGATGCCAACTGCAATCAGCAGAAGCTTTTATTTTTGACACACCGAAGAGGAACGCCAAGGCAGGACGACATGACACACAAAACCCTCTTCGCTCATGGTTGCCAACTTCCAAATATTAAACTCAACTAGATCAACTAACTAAACAACAAAAACAACACAATCATTACCAGCACTAACAAGCCTAATTTAACCCCAAATAAAGACATTTGAAACACTGCCTACCATCTCCCATAATGCATTGCAGCGATCAGCTCCGTGACGCTACAATATGTTTCGGCTGGCGAGTGTCAATCTAAGAAAATCAAGATGGTAAAACAGCATTAAAGAAACTTAAACAATGATCCAATATCAGTCTCCGGACTCTCCCAACAAGATAAATCTCACGACACGGCACGAATCCATTGTTTATGTTGAAAACAGAGAAAATTAAAACGACTGTGACGGCGGAGCTGTCCGCGGTGCTGAAAACACTTTTGCGGCGCAAATTGACATTTAACAGTTTTCTTACCTTTACTTTGCTGGAGGTCTGGTAGCTCAGGTGTTTGGTCTCCCATCTTCTAAAAGCTGCTGTTTGTCCTCCAGAGAAAGATGTGAAAATGTCTTTATCGTCTCTCGCGCCGTCATCTTACCTGTTAACCCGCCAACTAGCTAGAGAGCGTCGCGTCGCGCCGCGGTATGAATTCACCAATGCGCTGTGAACGTACCTTTAGCATTTAGCATAGCACGGTTACGTCCAAAGGCTCAAACCATGATCTGCAGTCTTTCCCTGTATAAAAACTCATTTTGATGATGGAGCTCATTTTGTCTCTATAGCAACCAGTGATGTAAACAAACGGCCAACCACGGAATAATTTTGACCATTTTAAATGTAATAGCTTGCAAATTGTGTAATTAAATGTATTTTGAGCCAATATTGTTGTGACGTTTGCCAAAAAATGAAACCCTCCCGAAGTGGCACTGAGAAATCTTTTTGAAAATGGAGCCGATAACAGAATCATCTATAAGTATGGCTGCGATTATTAGAAATCAAATATTTGTTGCTGTTTTTTTTTTTTTTAATTAACCGGTATGGTTACATATGGCATTGTCATAATATTCATTTATTGAGGAAACATGCTATACAGCAATCTCTCTTAATTATTGTAGTACATTGTTGTTATTACATTATTATTATCACATTATTGGCTTTATTGCATTTAAAATGAACAAAGTGATCACGTTACTGGCCGTTATTGCATTATCGGTTGCCCCTGGCCTGCAGCCATTCATCCCTCATATATTTGGCACGTGCTGTTCTCACAATGTGTCCTGCCTCCTAGAAAGTAGAGAAATAGAGGTTTCTGCTCATGTCCGAGTCGTTTGCACTCTTTTTCTAGAGTCGGTGTAATCGAAAACAATTCTCAACACCTGCTGGTGTTCCGGCTCCATATTTACACTGCGTACCTTCCAACTTTACTGTCTAAAATCATTAATTTATCCTCCAACATGCTCTGGATGTGTGTGTCGCTGGTTAACCGAGGCCACACAGTCGCTTCCACATCAAGTAGCTTTTAGTGTTATTAGTGCAGAAAAGCTCGACTCAGCAAAAAAATAATAAATAAAAAATGCTCCTCCAGTTAATGAAAGTGTGACTGTAATCAGGGGATTACAGAACACAGGGAAGAGAGGAAAGAAAGAACAGAGTTAGAAAAACAAAGAGGGGATCAGGTTTAAGGCTGAGAGCAAAGAGAGTGAGATTCCAGAGAAGCTGACTGAGTGTTTCTATTTCGTGGAATAACTCAGTTTGATAAGCCATTTAAAGCATGTCGAGGGTGCAAAGACTGGAGTCGCTCTTTTCTTCGGAGTGAATCATGATAGACGTGTTTTTGCTTTTCAGGGATGTGTGAGGAGGTATTTCTTGCTCTTTTGCACATTTTCACCTCCAGAAGTGCTGCGCCGTTTCTCTTATTATGTGAATTATCTGGCCTTAATCTCAGTGATGCACGACACATACAAGGACCTACAGCGTTTTTATAGTACTTTACTGACCTTTTAATCTCATCGAAATATCTAAAGAAGTCCATAGTTACGTTCTTACTTTTAATTTTCTTATTTTTAATATGAAAAAACACGTCACCACAGCTTCCTTTGCTCGACTTATTCACAACATACAGGCATCAAATCAAAACTGCGTCATCAAATCCTTTTCTGTCTTGCTTTTCCAGTATTTTGTCTTAAAGTCACTCGTTTATGAACGAGTAAGAAGAACCGAGCCAAGGCAGCTTAACATTTGTGATTCCAGCCACGTAACAGAATGCAGACGGAGATTAGATTACTCTCATTTGCATTCAGTCCAAATTCTTTATTTTATTATGTTTTTGAAAACTTGTATGAATAAACACTATTGTTTTGAATCTAAATGTAAAGGATGCAACTGGAAAGTTTAAATTGACTCGAGTCACACATTTTCCATGATTCAGAGTGTAATAATGCACTTAATTTGAAAAGCTCGTACAATCAGGTTGTTTTATCCTATGAACTATTTAGTTGTGAAAACCTGCTTTATGATGCATTTTTCACCAAAAAAAAGGACAATTAATGTCTATTGTCCTTGTTTGTATGAGCAGTTTATTTCATTATTAAGCTACATGCATCAATTGCACTGATTATGAGACGTTATGATGAACCAATGAGGAAAATACAGTTTTAAGACGCACAGCAGAAATGTTTTATTACAACTCAGAAAAATCCTGCACAAACACTTGTGTTAATGTGTGAGAGACAACTATTTAATCATGTAATATTGGAATCAATTTTAGCCTCGTGCCTCATAAAGGGTTAAATCTATTACAAGCTGCATTAAAGATACAAAAGCTTTTGCCTGTTGTTCTTCTTCTGCCTCTCCTTTGGTGTGGAAGTCCTGTATGTGTGTGTGTGTGTGTGTGTGTGTGTGTGTGTGTGTGTGTGTGTGTGTGTGTGTGTGTGTGTGTGTGTGTGTGTGTGTGTGTGTGTGTGTGTGTGTGTGTGTGTGTGTGTGTGTGTGTGTGTGTGTGTGTGTGTGTGTGTGTGTGTGTGTGTGTGTGTGTGTGTGTGTGTGTGCAGCTTACCCAGCCTCACATCCTGCGGTTTCCAGCAGCGCAGACTCTCAGCCAATCCCACCTCACATCCCTCCACAACCTGAAACTCTACCCCGCTGCTGCATATGTCACATATTCTCTTTTTTTTTTTTTCTTCTTCTTCTTTTTCTTACACAAGCTCAGCGAGTGAGACGGAGGACAAAAGAAAAACCGCAAATCTCTTCCAGAGAGAGAGGCTTCCTGTTACTGTACATTTCCATTTGAATACTGGATTCATTGGGGGGGGGGGGGGGGGGGGGGGGGGGGGTTAACCCCTCCCCTCCTTTCTTTCCCCCCATTTATATCAAGTTATGTAACTAGTTGCTTCTTCCCTATGTCCCACCATGCTTTCTATTCTCCCTCACAGGAGCTTAAAAGAAGTACTGCATCCATAAAACACCAAGGGGACTTTTCTCTCCCCTCCCCACCGCCCTCCTCCTTCTGCTCTGACTGACGTCATGCAAATTCATAACATTTTATCTCCTTCAAGTGGCTTCTAATGAAAAGTTTGATTTAAAAAAAGCAGGAATAATTTCCTCTGCAAAGAGACATTGTTTGCTTTTCGGTGCAGGCGACGTGACTCAGTCTTTTAATCTCGCTGCTGCGTAGGAAAAGAATAGTGGGGGAGGAGGAGGGATGGAAACTTCATCTCGTTTGTGTTATTCTGTGTCTCTCTGCCAAACTACTTTGCATTACCTTCGGCGCATGGTGTAACCCTCCCCCCCACCCCACCCCACTCCCCCATCCCCACCCCACCCCGCCCTTCAGCACTGCACATTTTATTGCTTCCATTTGCTTTTGTTTTCTGACTTTCCCCAGCGGATCAATGTTTACGGCCTGAGTGGCCCGACTTTAACTTCTGCGAGCGCTCAGACTTGATACTCCGCCGCCATCCGTCTCTCCACCTCACTCACGGCCCGGTCCAGCAGAGTGATGCAACGCCATCGTTTTCACAGCAGTGCCACAGGGCCGATGGTAGTAGGAGTTGGCATCACCCTGCCTCCTTTAACAAAAGGCAAATTCAATTTTTATGTCTCGGTGCAGCAGCGGTCCGGCAGGAGCTGTTCGGTCTGCGTCCAGTTCTTCCATCCATATGTATACAGTATGTACTGTATATATCTCTGTGCTCCCGTTCACACAATCCCTCCTTAAGCTTCCCTTTTCTGCAACTTATGACAATAAGTTTATTGCGACTGTAGGACGTCAATAAGATTTGGTGGCTCGTTGTTAAAGGGGTCATATTATGCAAATTCCTCTTCTCGTGGTTTTCCTGCAGTAATATACGTCACCATACCTGAGAGTGACGCCCCAGAAGTGATCATCTCTCTCCCTGGCAGTGATGATACCAAACAACGAAACAGTAAAAACTAGAACGGCAGAGCGCACACCTTCACCAACGTCACATTTGTCACCGTGGAAACCAGTGGATCACAAGGTTATTTGATCCTCCACACCACTGATCTCCCTTGATCTCGTCCATGAGGTGCCTCTCCCATCTGCTTTGCATGGGACATTTTGGCGCAATTTTGCGGGATTTATTCGGAAACGGTTTGCCGTTAATGCCCCGATTTCGAATCAATTGATCCTTGGATGATGATAAATTATCCCTGAAGATTTCATGTAATTCGGGTTGATCGTTTTTTGCGAAGTCGGTAAAATACATACATACAAACCAATAAATAAATACATGCAGGCAAAATACATAACCTTCACCCCAATATTCGCTACCGAATGTAATAAATAAAAGGATAAAACATGGGTAGTAACAAAGGAAAACTTTAAAGTTTAAATGTAAAGGTTTGACACCTCCGATCGAAATACTTTGTCTTTTTTTTTTTCGTGTAAAACTTTTCCTCAAAACAAGTCGCTCGTCTGTCGTCTTTCAATCCCGACCACATTAGCGTGTTCGTTTCAGATACTTCAGGATCGTAACATATGGTGCCTGGGGATTGTAGTGAACACTATAGCCAACCACGTCGTGAGTCACACTTTACACAACAAACTGAAAACACACCGAGTAGGATGAAAACAGGATGTTGCGGAGGCCTGAAATACTCGCCGTGGTTACAACCTTGAAGTGATTCAGAAGACGCTCCTGAAGGAAACGTCCAATCCATACGATCCATCGGAGATATTTCAGTGTTGGACGGACCGGAGAGTTCCGTCCCGAGGGCCCTGGTTCTGCTTGAAGTTCTGCTACAAGCCCACACGGAGCAAACATGGTACATACAGTACATGGCGTCCAGCTTGTACCAACACCGACCCGTGTGTTCTCCACATGTGAGTCATGTTTTCCCGTCGTAGAGACGAGACTCGCTTCTATCTGCATGTTGCATAATCTCATTTCCTGGCCGACCTCATGATATTCTCCTTCCCCTCCTTGTTGTACCTCTCAGTGATTAACATCAGTGTGTGTCTGTGTGTGTGTGTTAGATCACGCCAACCAGTAATTTAATTGCGGCGATGTGATAGCAGTGTAACAGAGGATGTTTCGCCGGTACAGTCAGCGAGATTAACGCACAGTTTTTTTTGACAGTTTGCAGCACGATTGATCTGCTGTTTCTAGCTTTTGTCAAGTTGCGTGCGACGTCGGCAAAATTAGAAAGACAAAGAGCCTCAAAAGATCAATTATCTCAGACAGGCTTATGGTTTCTAAGACAGCTAATAGAACGTTTAACACACGTCAAAGACTCCCACCTTCCTCCCACTCATACATCACAGGAGCGCTCTCAAGAGTCGTGCGTTCGTTGCTTTACTGATTGAAGCTGCTCTTCAAGAAACAAAAAAGGCTCAGCGTGTCCTCGCCGGGTTCAAAATGTTCCATACTGTTTGTAATCGTTTGCTTGATCCGAGTTGTAAGTTTTGCAGGTGACTGCCACAAGAAGTCAGTGCACCTTTTATTTTATTTTATTTTATTTTATTTTATTTTATTTTATTTTATTTTATTGTAAATTGTTTTGTATTTATGTGCTTTATTTATTCATTCATTTATTTATTTATTTATTTATTTATTTATTTCAGACGTGTGAAAAACAGACATATACATATCCATGTACTCCTTCATGCTAATATATCAATTTATATCTTATGGAAATGTACTTAAAAAAAAAACACCATCTACATTCGAGTATACATACACACATACACATGTATATACATACAACATATACTGTATGCCACTGACATGCCTGAAAATGGGTCGAAAGAAGTAAAACTTGCAAAAACCAATCAGACACCTTCTCCAATATCCAGTAGTCATATTTTATAATTATCCTTAAATCCTTTAAGGACATTGTTGTTGTTGTTGTTGTTTTTATTCTCTTTTTTTGGCTGTTAAGAAGCTCCCGAGGTGGAACAGAGTGCGCCAGAACATAAAAGTTTGAAAACAAATACCCATTTCAGTTTGACAAAATATCTTGATTCCAATGTTTGCAAACCTTTAGACATTTACAGTGAAAGAAAGAAAGGATTATTTATTTGACCAATTCCTGCTCATTGTTAAACTTTACATGGGTCAACGGGTAGAGAATCTCACAGCAAAATATAAACGGAAATACAAAACCATTTTGTTTCCCCCTCATCGATTTGTCTTCTGTTTTGTTGAGGTTGGAGCCTTTTGTCCAAACTGTAGTTGACGAATAATGACCAGCTAGAAAATGGAGAGAAAAATGATTCCGAATTGGTTCAGGAAGTATTGTTTACTTCAAAGAACCAGGTCTCTGAGCCGTTTCATTTGTCACTGAACACATGAAGTCAACTTGCAGTACGAGTCTACACCACAAGATGGTGTGTTGAGTCACTCAGATGATCAGCAGGAACGGCGGGGTAACTCAACAATGGCTGACTCTCGTAGCTACACAGTGTCTTCGATACGATAAGCAGATTTACTTTAGCCAACAATTTGGCCGCCAACTAAAGTGACTCAACACCGCCCCCCGCTGTGCAACAGAGGAATGACTTGAATATCAGATAGTGGTCCTTTAAACCTCCTACTGCTTCTTTTCTTTTCACCACCTCTTTGTCCGCCTGCCGGCCTGTCTGTCTTTCTTAAAGGCTTAGAAATAAAAGCTCTCGCATGCAGCACGTCTGTTCCGAGATGTGGATCCGATAGAGATCTTTTTCTGCTTTACTTTTCTCCCACCTGTTGATCCGCGGAGCTCCTGCTGCGGCCTTTTGGAATAAGCAGAGCTCACGCCATCCTCTTGATTGCCTGCTTTGTTCCCATTTTATTGGATGGTGAAACAAACAATGAACACGCTGTGCTTATGAGTCATATGGGCTTCAAACACTGCAGGGGGGGGGGGGGTCGTTTCAACCTCCGAACAACACAGCTGTCGATCCAGTCTCTATTGATTCATGCGCGGCGTTCGCTCGGCCTTAAGATGCACAATTTCAGCCTTCCACACGTCTCTGCTTGCAAAACACCGAAACTTCTCGTATTCTTCAACATCCACTAACATTGAACCACGAACGATTTTCGACAGAATGGACTTGGATTCGTCTCTTTCTCTCCGCACAGCAGGTGCTTTGCTTTAAAGTCGGAAAAAAAAGACACTGTAATTTGCAAAGATGGAAAAGACGTACAATTGTACATGGCAAGCGAGCAAACACAGCCATTAACAAGTTGAAGCGATGTTCTGAAATCAAGTAGGAAAGAGAAGCACCCGGGTGTTACCGTGATGGATTGATAGAGGCAGGCAGGTTTATCTATATGGCACCGATCAGACAATTCAAAGTGCTTTTTGTAAGATTTTCATAATAAAATAAAAGAGCGTCATGTCACATGTGCACAGTAACCGAGCATTAAGGTGTGACACGGTTTGCGCTAGTTGAGTAATGATGCGGGCGGAGTTAGTGGAGCAGGTTTTCTTTCATTTGCAAGGTTGCGGGTTCGATTCCCGATCAAAGCCAGAAGACGTTTTTCCACTTATCTCCCCCAGTGGAGGTGGATCACCATGTCACCAGTCATCGCAAAGCCAAAATGAATCACAATGATTAAGTGATTAAAGCATTTTAATCAGTCGACATTTTTCATTGCAAAGCAGAAGCAGAAAAATTTTACAAATTATTGCTGAGAGAAGAAGAAATATTAAAGCTTAAAAATGTGCTCTAAAAGTCAAATCTATAAACCATAATGGAATTATTCACTGTGTTTTGTCTGTGGATAATTATTTTTTCTCACTCTGTACATAGAAAAACTGCAATCGAATGCCTTGTTTGTATGCAGCAAAAGATTTTTCATGACGTGACGAAAATACAGAAATAAAAGCAAGCAATAAAAGCTTTTTTTTTTTTTTTTTTTTTAAATATAGAAATTGCACTTTAATAACAAACAAGAACTGACTTCAGTTAAAAACCTAAAGCAAATTGTAGATAAGATTTGCAAGCAAAAAAAAAAAGTGAACATTCTCAAAGTAATGAGTCATTGATTTGGCTTTGTCAACATTTATACTGCTCTTCTCCATGTTTATGTCCCATTGTGTTGAGGCTCTTTGCCTCTTGTTTTTATTGTAACATCTTGTATCTCGTGTGGTACAGACAGTTTGTACATTAAAAGTTCCCACATAAATCATTTGAGCAGAAAACTAGTATTTGCTAAGCAGTATATCGAGTTTCTAAATTTGAAAAATAAAGAAGTAAATACATTATTATGCATATTCAGTATCAAGCGTTTGCTTCTTAAATAATGTCACAATCTTTCAAGGGATTTCTGCGGTTTTGCGACGGCGACATTTGGAAAAAGTGAGGACAAATTAACTAAATACTGGGGAGAAGAAAAAAAACCCACTTATTTCTTGATTCCATTTAGTCTGTCTGCACTCAAGTTTTGAGCTTTTACAAGGTGAATTTTGTCGATTTTATTCCGATTTTATATGCATAACTACATTACATATCATTAGATTTTGCTTATGCTTCATATATGTATTGTTGCCCTGTTGCTGCTAATGCTGCACGAATTGACACTAAAACCCAGAAATGCTCTGCTTTGGAAAACTATTATAAATCTTATTTTCAGGTGTGTTTTGCTTGAAGCTTGAAGCTTATCCACATTTTGTGATTTTAAATCTGTGCATGTTACATGTTTTACGTCATACTGCAGTGTAGTGGTATAGTACGTACATGCGTTACATCAACAAGTGAGTAAGCAGACCAATACAACTCCGAAGGTGACTTTTATTTTGAAATTGTCCACTTGGACCGCATGTGAAAGCTTAATATAACAGAAAATCAAGTATTCATTAAATGCAAGTTCTGACTGATTCCAGCTTTCTACTACTCTGGTTTTCAAGTTCTAACTACAGTTTTTCGTGGTTATTGTGTCGGGTTTTTATTCCGGCAGTCTTCAGATAAACAAAAACAGAACAAACAACACTCAATTATCCAACTAATCAGCCAAAAGGGTGTCGGTTGAAGCAAAAGCTTATTCACACCTACCCAATCACAAAAAAACAAAACAAAAAACAAGGCTCTAGATAATGTCACATATACACAAAAAATTAAAACAATATTACTATTTTTAAAATACACATTCAATATATACTATTTACAAGTTTTATATATACAGTTTATACATGGACATCAAACATATTCATAAGTACACACATATACATACATACACATGTATGTACATGACATTGATAATAATATCAATAGTATACTATTTAAATTTCATCAGTTACATTTTTAATACTAAAAATACCGTGGCAATATTTAAATGAAAAATATTCTCCATCGCAATATATAAATTTTATTATGTTTATTAAGTATTCATATATTGTATAACATTATATACATATTATATATTATTGCTGTCCTCGGAATCCGGAATGAAGAAAGAAATACCAGCTTCACGTAATTAATAGCTGCGCTGCGACAGGGGCTCCCACCGAATGTTTGAAAGCGTTTGGCTTTAATGAGGTGAAATATGTATTTCAAAGTACCACGGTCGCGCTCCGCTTGGCGAGCTGCCAGATCGTCTAACCGCTGCCTCTCTTTGGTACAGGTGTGACGACCCGCTCCTGCTCATCGTCTTCCTCCTCTAACCATCCCTCGTTTCGCAATCAAAAAGTTCAGCTTTCGAACAATACCCCCCCCTCCCCCTTCCTCCTCCTCTTCCTCCTCCTCCTCCTCCTCCTCTTCCTCTTCCTCTTCCTCCTCCTCTCCCTCTTATGTGAGTATGACTCGGGTTAAGCAGCATGTCTGTGGTCACAAGCATGCGCTGGATGTGTTCGTATACTCGAGGCCTCGCCGGTGATTCCGCCGCCAGCGACTCCGTTTACATGCAGATGCGGTTGCGCAAAACGGTGGCGCCGCATTAGCATCGGAGCGATCCGGCGCGACGCGAATCATTCTGCACGGCGACTCCGTCTCTGGTCTTCCGCACTCTGCTGGAATGTTTCGTCCCTCACACTTCAAAACAAGAGAAGACTTTCAAAAAAAAAAAAAACAGTCAGAGGAGGCACATCTTTATGTACCTGTTTCACACTCGAGAGTCTGTGCTGCATTTTAGTGTTTGGATGTCTGTGTTTTTGTCAAGTGCATGTTTTGTTTTCTTTTATTTAGTTTGGGTTTTTTTTGCTTTACTGAATCAACCATTCTCCAGACAGAGAATGTGATTATAGCCCGGCTTCAGAAATCTCATACTGTTCCACTGCATGTTTGAGGAGAAGAAAAGCGGCCATAAAAAGACAAACTGATCCGAATTTGTGGCTGAAAAAGAAATTTCATAATGAAGCAAGTGCGGGACTGAAAACGTGCATTTTTTTTAATTAATAAAACTGGCCACGCACAAATTAAAGTAGACATTTCCTCAAATCACCATAGAAAATGACTTAACCTCATCAAACAGAGGCAATATCTAATGATACTTCACAACTGAGACATTTTTACATATAAAATGAGGATTATTTAGTCATATTTATTTCCCATAAAGACAGCAGCATTAAATCAGGCACTTAAACTAAATCCTAACGAGGTGCAACAACTCTTTATCTCTCAGAAATACATCAATCAAAACATTAAGAACAACCGAGTCATCAATTACTGAAATAATAATACACTTGTATATTTTCAACAATTATGACTTTATGTGCCAATGAAGGAAGCTGGTAAACACCTAGAGTATCAATGGTTTACAGCTTAGATTTCCAAAATGTGGACAAATTCCTAAAACTTATTAAAAATATGTATACTACAAATTATACACAAATACATGTTCTGTTGGAAAATATTTTTTTAAATGCTAATTTAGTTTTTTAACCTCACATATATGAAGTTTTATTTTCGAAGTTGGTTTCCCAATGGAAATTGTCCCACCTACAGCTTATGTACGAGTGGGCAACAGACTTCAGTAAACCACTGGAACGTGATGAACTTTATTAACTGCTTGTTGTTGTTGTTGTTTTCTGATTTTTGTCTATTAGCCCTTTATGGGGGAAGTCACTTCCGGCATTTTCTTATTCATTAAAACTAAAGTTTATAAGACCATAACAGTAACAAAACATGTCTTTTCTGATCAAAAGACCTTTTTTGCAGACAAGTGGGGTATTTAAATGTTCTTATAAGGCAGTGAGAATTTTAACCTTTTTTTTAAACTAGACATTGTCAAGTACAATGTAGTTTTGGTCAGTATTACACATTCCAACAGATTTTTTTTGAAGAAAAATCATATTTAAAACTCTCTTCTTGAGTTTTCTTTGGAATGGCTGCAAAGAAAAGTCATTCTTCAGCACTTCTCTAGTTCCAAATTTTTCAAGATTAAATATGCGCTTAATTTTCAATTAGCTGATGACCATATCGATTTTTTTTCTCTGCATCTTGAGGAAATGCTTCGGCAAAAATTCATCTTTGTCTCATATTTATGTATGAATTGTTTTTACGGTATCACAAAAATCTCTTCAACTGAACTTGTTGTTCACTCTGAATGAAAACACTTGCTTCTCAAATGTCACCAAAGACGTGAACAAGGTATTTCCAGTCTCTTACTCGCCTGTAATGAGCCGCAGAAGATCTCAGTGCAGTGGGAAATGTCATCGCTGAAGCTTTTTGTTCTAGCGAGGAAACAATGGGATTTATAAACTTTAATGACCTTGTACACTGCGTAAAAACTATTCATCTTTTCACGGCGTATGTGAATATATTGCGCTACATGGACGAATACGACCATATTGAGTTGTTAAAGCTCGTCAATAACTTTCTCCTAAATGTGAGCAGAATTGAACCAGTATTGTACTTTTTGTATAAGCCAGAGTAACAATATGAGGATTCGAGTTCTTAGGGTGAATAAGTTGTTCTTTGTTTGTCTCGGGGTCTGATCGAAACACAGTGACAGCAGCTGTCGGCGGCGTATAAACAGTAAATGTGCCGGTGGGTGTGTTTGTGTTGAGTGGACAATGTTGGTGGGGCCGCACAAAGCGATTCCTCACAAACTGAAACCAGCTCTGGTGGTTTGTGGTGGTTAGAAACGGGGGTGGGAGCAACAAATTGCAAACGCATCACTGTAAAGGTCTTTTTTCATGTAGAGAATTTTATTCATACTTAAGTTCAATTTATGTCACGAAATGGCTTTTCTTTCTTTTCTTTTTTTAAATCTATTCATTTTTGACCAAGTATCCAACAAAAGAAGTTACCAATGATAATCTAAGGAAAACATTTATCTGATATGTATAAACAAAAGGACAACAAAGAAAATAATAAACAGGTTGTTTACAAAACAGCTTATATAGTAGGTGTCAATTTCATGTATTTTTTCATATTTTTTGGAGACGTCTGCTTTAAATTTATATATTTAATATGGGTAAATTGAAATTTTGAATGGAGTATTTTATATATTGATTATGAATTAAACTATGTGGTAGTAGTTTTATGGGAATTTGTTGTCTTTCCACTTTTGGTGTAGTATGGTATAGTATAGTATTATTATAGTAGGGATTTAGCACAGTGGTATAGTGTAGTGTAGTGCAGAACAGCAGTGATATAGTTTAGTGAAATAGGAGTATGGTATAGTATAGGAGTGATTTGGTATAGTATAGTATAGTATAGTATAGTATAGTATAGTATAGTATAGTAGTGATTTTGTATAGTGGTGTAGGGGAGTATAGTATAGTATAGTATTGATTTAGTATTGATTTAGTATAGTGGTGTAGGGGAGTATAGTGGAGTAGGAGTATATCATAGCATAGTATAGTGCAGAATAGCTCTGATATAGTGTGGTAAAATAGGAGTATAATAAAGTATATTATAATATAGTATGGTGTAGTGCAGTATAGCAGTGATACGGTATAGTGGTGTAGGAGTATAGTATAGTATAGTGTATTGCAGTATAGTTTAGAATTGTGCAGCTTTTGTAGCTTTTTTTTTTTTAACTGTTTAACCTGTTTTAGTAGTTTTTTTTCTTACTTACTGTGCATCCTGACCCGAGATATAAATATCTGAACCTTCTCAGATATTCAAAGCCACGAATGTGAAACCAACGCTGGTTAGTTTCACACACAGTCGTCTGACCTTCAGCATCATTATGATCATCTGTTCCTGTTGATGCCACATTTCAGCGGTTTAAAAACACAGAAGGAAAAAAAAAAAAAACACAGACTTTGTAGTTTTGCTGGAGGAAAAGTCAGAGGGATCAAAGTGAATCGGCTTCAGTCTTCAGGGGCCGTGAACTTTTAAACAACAAGCTTCCGTGGCGATCCGGTCGGTTCGTTGTTTTCTGGAGCAAAGTGTGAACCCGGCTCACCGATCACGTCGCCGTCCCCGAAGACGCACGGCGACAATGAGACATAAAAACTAATGATACCCTTTGTGGAGTCGCTGCAGTTCAGCGGGACCTTTTTTTTAGCCCTCCGAGCTTTGTGTGTGTGTGTGTGTGTGTGTGTGTGTGTGTGTGTGTGTGTGTGTGTGTGTGTGTGTGTGTGTGTGTGTGTGTGTGTGTGTGTGTGTGTGTGTGTGTGTGTGTGTGTGTGTGTGTGTGTGTGTGTGTGTGTGTGTGTGTGTGTGTGTGTGTTCAGGGCTCCATTTACCAGCATTGGAAACGTTGGGTAGTTATCTTCAGGGATGTTTTTCCTCATCATTACAAATCCGTCGCTGCTCTCGCCGTCCACCTCGTCATATAGACCCGACGCGGTAAAGACCTCGTTATGGTCACATGAGTTCATTACTCAGACCGGGATTGGACCACGGACCGGATAAATCACACAGGAACCAACTTAGCAACCACCGGAACAATGTGCATAGGGGAGGAAGCAGGGCTTGTTATCGGGTGTGTGTCATTTTCTGACAGAATGACTGTAATTGCGCGCGCGTGTGTGTGTGTGTGTGTGTGTGTGTGTGTGTGTGTGTGTGTGTGTGTGTGGCTCCACTGTGGTAAAATCAGAGGCAGCAATGTCGCTATTCCTGGTGTGTTTGACGAGCACAGGCCCGCAGCTCTTTCTCTTTTCCCTCCTTTTCTTTGGCTGTCTTTCTCTCCACGCACCTCTATTTTCTCACCAGGGGAGCTGTGGGATGCAGATAAGTTCCGCAGAAAGGCGAAACAACAGGCAGCGGGGGGAAAGTCTGTCTTGTGTAGTAACAGCCGACGTCACACGGCGGGTTAATGGGGTATAAATGTCGCCGATAGAGAGCAAAATTGGCTTTAGGCTTGTTTTTATTCCCATACTTGGTAGGGAGATGATGCTCAACTAGGATGCTTGAAGGCGGGAAGATTCTTCTTGAAGGCTCAATATTCACCCAAGACTGTGGAAATGTAAAAATGTGTATAAATTATTCTGTACTGCTGCGATGTATTCAACCCATCCTGTTCATAGTTACCCTTAACCACAAACACACACAATACATCGCAAATTCACCGTTATTGTAATATCAAGATATATATACTGACTGCAAAAGACTGATTTAACTGATATGAATTATGTTCCCATGTGTTTTCCATTCATACACTGCAAATTCAAAATGGCAGATTATTTAATAAGAAAGAAAAGTGTGATTATTATTTACCCTGAATTAGTCGCAAAAAATGTCAGAATAACTAATAATTTCTGATTGATTGTTTCATCACTGGTGGCAGAAGGACTGAAATCTAAAGTAAAAACAGACCAAAAACAATTAATTCATCAAACTGCTCCACTTCTTACTTGCTGGTTGGAATTAAAAAACACTCATGAGCTGGAAAACTTGAAACTGTGTTAGAGCTAAAGCTGCATGATAAATATATGCTCAACACGACATCGTGAAAATTAGTGCGGAATATTAAATTTAAAAGATTCATTCATCAGATTCATTAGTACCGTAATTTCCAGACAATTGAGTGCACCTGAATATAAGCCGCACACTAAAGAAAAGAAGAAACGTGATGCACCTGAACGCATCACCCATGTATTGGTGTCATTAAGCTCATTAATCCGTAAAAATCCATAAATTTGCCTTTTCATTCTTTCAGCCGCACGCTTCAAAGTGTGTGAAAAGACTAGTGGCTTATAGCCTGGAAATTACGGTATTATCATTTAAATAATTCGAAGAAGAAACAAGAACAAGAACATTTATAAACGTCCTCACTTTTGAAACACTGGTGGACATTAAGGAAAATAAAACACCGCTTCGTCACAGCTGCTGGAAAATACAGTTAAGCCACAGTGTTTGTTGGAAATCTCAAAGCACAACGACATTAAACATCATCTGCGTACGTACTTATCGTACGAGCTCATTTTTACCACTGTCTCCTAGTTTAATCCGTTTTTCACAACGTATTACGTAAATGCAAAATCGGCAAAAACTTTAGTATTTATGTCAATATTTGAGTCCCTCAAAGCAGAAGGGTCATGTTTTGTCATTTATAGAGAAATTCTAAAAAGCCTCCACAAGCAGCACCCGTTTCAATGTTTCACAGTTTGTTCGTGTTTTTGTGGCGTGACTCACCCGTTTGAAAGAAACGAGGACGTCGCCAGTAAAAAAAAAGAAAACACTAGATAATCTGCATGTCAGCCAGTCAGACGCTCCTCCAGAGGTTTTATTCACGTTCTTTGTGTCTTCGTTCGCAGGTGTAAACAAATAATCCCCAAACTGGACCCTCCTCCCCCCACCACCAACCGCAAGAGGGCCAGCAGGACTTTTTCCCCGGGGTCGGAGGTCACGGCCACGCCACCGCCCGGCGAGGCGGGCGGCAACGACGCGGCCCCGAGCCGCAGCAGCAGCCTGTCGTTCCCGGACGTGACGCCCGGCTCGCTGTCCTCCGCCGACTTCCACTCCCTCAGCAACGGCGAGAGCAGCTCGTGCTCGGTCAGCGAGGACTCGGGCGTGCGCTCCGAGACCAAGTCCCTGCTGTCGCCGCTGCGCGACGACGACGACGACCCGTTCGGGGACCGCGGGACGTTCCTGACGGCCTCCAGCGGCTGCGACGACAGCCCCCTGGAGGAAGAGGAGGATGAGGAGGAGGAGAAGGAGGGGGGAAGAGGCCAGGTCTCCCCCTCGGGGTCGTCGCCTCCCGAACCCTCTGCCGTCGCCCGGCGGCCGGACCCCTGCGGCCCCCCGCCGCCCTTCTCCTCTCCTATGAACGAGACCTGCCTCCACATCAGCTTCTCCGAGGACGAGTTGCTGGAGAACGGCCAGGACGAGCCCGCCGTCCCCCAGCGGAGCTGAAAAGCGTTTCCTCCGGTCAGATTCTAACCCCGTACTTACTGCCTCTTCGCACTGGGCTCTTTTAATCGCTCCACTCACTCGTGACACGTCACCGAAGACGACTCAATTGTGTAAATTCTTAGCCTACCGACAGATTTAGTATTTTTGTAATGAACTTAAGGATCTAATTTTACTTTTTAGTGACTAGAATGTGGAGCAGAATTCATGTAGCAGGTTCTTTGCACTGTTTGTTTGAGGTGACACATAATTCACTGTAGACTCCAAAAAAAGCCATCGAGGAAACACCTTTTATTTTATTTGATGTTTTTTTTTGTTTTTTTGCTAGTGGTCGACATTGAAAGGGAAACATTATTTTGTATGACGCGTCACTGTGGTGGAAAACGTCTTCTGCAGATTTCACAGGGTGAATTGTGGCGATGGCGCTAATGCTTTGGTGGGGAAAAGCCTTGGCTTTCTGTGAAGCGCCATCACCGGATGATGAGTGGAGAGAAAAGAACCAGAAAAGTGTTTAAAAGGAGGAAATAAAAGATAGAAGTTAACAGATCTAGATGTATATTTGGGTTCATGCGGCCGTGTGTTCGGTCCTCGGTGGGTCTATTGAACGTTTCGTCTTACTTCTAAGAGATTTTCAGTCTTGTTCTGCTTAACTGACTGCAACCGGGAGAATATGCCACGTTTGGTTTTTTTTTTACAATTTTTTAACCATCTGATTTACTTATTTAATCACAAGTTAAAACAGGTTTGAAAATACGTGAACATCCATCTTCTATTATGAACATGGGTCGTGGGATTTGAACCCACAAACACAAGTCAACAAAATAATAATAAAGCTGCAGAAAGTAAATCCATTGAGATTAAAATGAGAATTGACTGAGAAAACAGCTAAAAAAAACACATTTACAACCTCCAGACCCTTAAATAGAAGTATTTACTGAATATTTGGTTGTTTTTTTACAGAGGTGATGCTTTATTGAGGAGAAATGTAATTTATTATGGAAGCAAACAAAGAGCAGTAGCTGTATTATTCTGCATCGTCAGAGGTTCTGAAGTCCTCAGGTTTTGTCTGCGATGAGTAGAAGTTCCAATGAAAGCGGGTGTGAGAGGTAATGGAAGCTGAGGTGTGGTGGCGGTGAGAAGGTGCAGGTGCCAATGATTTGCACCCAGAAACGAGGCTTTTCCCCAACGTGGCGCGGCGCAGGGAGCTTGGAAGCAATAACACATGAATGAATCAAATAAATAAAGTGGACTAGTTGAGAATCTGTCGCTCTTAATTGTGGGTTTTTGGTTTTTTTTCATGTGTGTGTGTGTGTGTCTTGTAATCTGCTGGTAATCTTTGTTGGATCGTCCTCTTCAGCTATTAAGTCAATAATATCCCATCATTGCAGGAAGACGAGTGTACAAATGTGTTAAAATCAAATTTTTACACGACGATGTTTTCAACTTTGGTTGTGTTTTCGGCGTCCGTTTATGCGACGTTGAGAAAAAGTGTTCTCGGCATTGTTAATGTTTATTTTCTCTGCATGGGTGATGGTTTTATTACGAAAACAAACAAACAAACAGCACCCCCTAGTGGCCCAACATGAACACTACCTTTTTTTCTCTTTTTTTTTTAAACGTATAAACACAAATCTTTTCTGAAACGCGAAAACGCTGCGGTTTTTCCACTTGAAACGCTGTCGCGTAATCTCAGAGCAACGACGTGGTCGGAGATCCAAACGGGAGCCTCGTCACCCGGACGTGCAGCCTTTCTTCTGCCCTAATTATGTCTCCTTACGTCCCGTTTCCCATTAAAAATTCATGTCTCTCCCTCCTCACACCTAACATTTTCAAGGTTCATTTAGACACTTTCTGCTCGTTTCGTTCTTTTCTCGGGTGAGCTGTACTTCCTAGCAGGTCGTCCACCAACCTCGGGCGGCAGAGTGTGACTGACAGGCCCGACGCCTCCGGGGGCCTCAGCGGGATGCAGCCATGAGAGACATTTCCCCCCCCCCCACTGTGCTCCACTTTGAAGCTTTAGTACGAGCTCGAACACGACAATCCAGGCTGTGTGTTTATTTATAGCACTGTTGTCTTTTGATACACGCACACACACACACACACACACACACACACACACACACACACACACACACACACACACACACACACACACACACACACACACACACACTCACACACACACCTCCAACATGGGATTTCCCCAACCGAGGCGATCGATGGAGCAGGATGCCCCGTGTGGCTCGTCCTTCCGGCAGGTTCGATACCAGACTGCTTCTGATCCGCCATCGATCCCGGCAGATTGCAGCTTGACTGCCGCCTGTTAACCTTGGCTGTGTGGCTTTACGTAGCCCCTTAATGCGAGCAGCTGCCCTGCTTTACCTGCTCATTAAAGCTGCTGAGCAGTCTGGTGTGTGTGTGTGTGTAAGTGTGTGTAAGTGTGTGTGTGTGCAGTCAGGAGGATGATCAAAGCTTTGTGTGGGAGAATCACAGCGACCAGCTTACCTGCTGCTTTTAACTGCTGCCAGGAGGAATAAAGATAAAGCAGCCGATTCTTCTCTGTTTTGGGTTTTTCTTCTTCTTCATCTGAATCATGTAATAACGCTGCTTAGAACTGACATGTAAAGACTGCGGTCCTGTATATTTTAATTAAGACAAGGACTTGATCTTTCAATGCTTCTTCACTCGTTTTGTTCTCTTCATTCTTATTAAACGTCTTTTCAGGCCTCTAACCCTGCACATGCAAAGCACTCATTACGGTTCATATAAACGACTGACTTGGTATCAGAGGGGCCAGACAAGTAGAAAATATTATAAGAACCTGTAAATAGCATCAGTTCCACATTTTTCTTAGTTTTATTGGACGGATGAGTTCATCAGCAATATGTCTAATTCAATGTTTTGTTTTATTTACAAATAAAATATTATTTCCAGAAAAATGAGGATTTTTTTAAATCCTCTTCATGTTGCATAACACATATTTATGATTTCTACTCCTTTGGATTTAGCTACATTCATTAATGAAACAAATAATTCAAACATTTGAAATCCTCTCCACCACAATATTTTTCTTATATATTTCTAATATCAGTTTGACCGTTACGTTCAGAAATTCACCCTCACAGTTCAATGGTTACTGGGTCGTTATCTATCATTGCGTTGTTTCTGCTTTACCTCATAGGACAGTGTGATCAACAGTAAATGAATCAGAAATCACACTCCGGTGGTGGAACGTCTGGCGAGCTGCTTAAGTAATAAGCAGATATTTCAAATTTAAAGCATCGGACTGCGATGAGAAGAGATGTAATTTTAAATGCATTAGACTCTGGAAAGCTGTTAAGACGTTATGATGTGAAAAACATAAAGAAGTCGAGCACCTAATCACAAAATACTACAAAGTCTATCATTTTACACTTTGAAAATTGGTTCTGCTGATGATCAGTGTTGGTGAGTGAAGGCTCCAGACCCGCAGCAGCATAATGATGCTTAAAAAAAACAAAAACTCTATAAAAATGAAGGATGTCATAAAACATTATGCCAATGTGCACAGCAAAGACATTAACTTATTCATTTAGCGAGTTACTAAAGTACCCTGCCAGTCTTTTCTTCAATGTTTCTTTGAATTTCATGGTTTTTTGTTTGTTTGTTGTTGTTTGTTTTTTTTGTTTTTGTTATTTGGGTTAAAGTTCCTGCAAATTCCAGGTTCTGTTGTTTTGATTAATTCATTTAAATTAATTAATTTAAAGAAAAATTTCAGAGGAGCCGCTGGATATTCAAGCTAGACAAGACAGACAACATAATACAAAGGCACCTGTTGATTTATTTTATTTTACTTTACTTTACTTTATTTTACAATTTGAGCTGAACTCATTGGTCGGCAGCACCAACCAGCTCCTCCTCCCTTCTCCATTCCTCCCTTGTGTGTCTGTGTTGTGTGGTGGGCGGAGTCTGCATTACCTGCTTTCTGGCTGAGCTGCACACCTGAGATGCGTCCTCGTCAAACCCCAGTAGAAAGACTCCGGTTCCTCCTCCGGATCCTTCGTTTACCTCATGAGGTTTCCCGTTTGGATCGTTGTGTGGAGGACCCCAGCTGCCTCATTTCCTCAGGTCACAGTCCCTTCGAAATGGCTTTGTCCTCCACCATCAGACTCTTGAAAGTCAAATGAAAAACCCATCTTCCACCTACTTTGTCTCGATGTCAGCTTTTGGATCTAAATTGCCTGGGGCTCAACATTCGGGTTTACTGTCCAAAGACCCAGATCAAGCAAGGCTCAGGGCAAAGAGAGGAAGATGTCCAGGCAGGTGAATATGAAGAGCGAGGTGGGAGGAGTCCACTGCAACTCAGGATAACCTGAACTGACACCAAGCAAGCTGACGTCCATCATGTCTGCCTCCTTTGTGCAACCAGGCATTCGCACCAGCAAACGCCACCGCGCTATAAAGAAGACCGTCTCCTTCATCAGCGTACTGCAGAGACGTTTCTTCGGCCAGACACGGTCATCATTTCAGAAGCTTCAAAATATCTTATCCCGTTGGAACTTACAAAATGTGCTTTTCAAAGCAGATGACTGTGGAGAACCAGTCTTGAGGTGATACAACGATTTCACAAGCAGAAAAGACATGACTGATGTGATCAACTTCTAGATCCTTCTATCAGGAGGATGAATTCATCACGAAGAGTAGGAATGTAAATGTGAAGGAATTTAAGAACAAAAAATGTATAATGTTGGCTATTTGTGTGTTTTATGGATGTCTTGTGTGAAGAGGATGAATTATCCCTGAACGGAGTCTCATTTAACTGTGTTATGGCTTTACTGAGGAGGCAGACATGTTGGATATGTAAACCGTGGTGTCAGGCAGACAGATGGAAATGACAGTAAGATTCAATCTCAGCTTGAACCGAAGTGCCCCGGAGCTGCTGCAGGCTTTCCGTTTGCTCCAGGATCAAATCTCACATCTTAACTGTGCTTGTTGACATGACATTTTTCTTTTTATTGCAGAAGAACTACATGGAGTTAGTGGTAAATTCTGCTTTAATTCAAGGTTCTCCCGACTGTCTGAGAGTCTGAAAAAGCACGGACAAACGACTCGCGTCTTTGGTTTTTTTTTTTTCTCTCCATCATCCTGAAGGACACTCGTGTTCGACAGGCATCAAGTGTTGTTTGGAGTCGTCGCGCTGCTCTCGAGGTGCCGGCGAGGCTCCTCTGAGCGAGAGCGCTTCAGGTGAGTTGTGTCTGGAGTCGGGGCCCTGCAGGAGACACAATAACCTCCAGGTTCAAATCATTTCCTTTCCACAGAAAAAGCTTTGCTCGGGGGTCAAGTGGAGGCCAACTAATACTCTGAGAGTCCACCCGCTGCTGTTAAAGCCCATAAAGGCCAAGCAGCTGCTTACAGAGCACTCCGGACTCACAGTGAGAAGATCCATGGTTTGAGAACCTTTTCTTTTCTTTTTTCCTGTGGAATTTACTGTTCTGTTTTAATTCTTAACTGTTAAACTCGATAATTTCAATTTAAGCTGACCCCCCCCCCCCCCCCCCCTTCAAAAAAATATTGTTTTATATTCTTCACAAGAGGCAAAAACAGAAATACACATTAACACTATTTTACAAACATTGACTGTATATAAAGTACATTACTAGAGCAGTAAAACACACAGTGTGAGGGAAAATTAGAAATATATAAAAAAAAAAAACACACAATCAGTACAGTGTGTAGGGGAAAAAAAACAATGCAAACATTATTTTGTTGAAATTCTCAAAGGGACTGTCAGGAAATATGATAATTTATGGTTTTGCACAGAAAATAAGGAATATTGTCTCTGGCAGGTCGGACGGAGAGGCGTTGTGGTTTCTCCTCAGCGAGCAGGGGAAGAGGAAACAAGGAGGAGGAGAAAGAGGAAGATATGTGGAGGAGTTAAAATAAGGTCCAAGGTTTGAAACCCTCTGGTCTCTGAGAGCGTGTGATTCTGAACTGAATCGGTGGAATTGCGTGTGTGAGGAGACTTAACCTCAATTCAGTAGTTAAACTCAAGTGTTATTTTTCTCAACTTGTGAAAAAGTGATATTGCGAGGCCATAAATTCAAGAATACAATGAATTAATCCTCGGATTAACTAATAATAGATGTTGAAATGTTGTCATTTGATGCCTTTTCAGCTAAATCTGCTGCACATTCAACACTTAGATGTGCAGAATGGACCAAAATATCTGCTTTGAAGAAGGTTTTATAGCAAAGATTGACTCTTTTACAATTACATTTATATTCCTCTGAATATATCTAGATGATGAAATGTCCGTGTTGCGTCACTGTGCAGGAAGCAAACCTGTTCCTTTTATAATGAACAATAAAATTCATGCAGTCATTTTCTGTAAAGCTATAAACAGCCGTTTTAATTAGTTTTGCTCTTATGAGCACATAAACTTATATCTACTTGCATGCAGGAAATTTGTCATCAAAGCACAATGAGGAAAGTGAAAGTGTCCGTAATTCAATTAAAACTATGGTAATATTTTAGCTGCAGTAGAGTGTGAACAGATGCAACATCTCAGATGGTAATTAATGCACTGTGTGTACATGTGAGTGCCCACAAAGCTGAAGTTGGCAGCCCTGCATGAACTGATGAATCGGGTTAAAAGTCAATGTTTTGGAGCACTGAATGTTTTCCTCCATAATGTCAGTAGGAGTCAATCCTCTGTGGGCCTGAAAATCTGTTCGAAATGTCACGGAAATCCATCCCACTATTCCTAATATTTCAGTCTCCTGGTCGTCAACGCACATTAAACTCGTGCAGTCACTGATTGTGTGAGAATAGATTCAAATCTGGAAGCACCGTCCAGTTTGTCTTCCATCTTGATGATTTGTGCTGCAGAACCGACCTCCGCGTCTCTCATGGGTCAAACTCAACCAGCTCAATGCACCCCACCAGCTACCGCGAGACTCGTCTTCACTTGGTATGACGCAGGCACACGTAAAGTCAAGAAGTCCGACATTTCGAAAGCCTGTCGTTAGAGGAGAAAGAATACAGGAGTTTATGTCGTCACATCCGAGCTTTCAGATGCATTTTAAAAGGAGCTTTTGCTTGATAATAGAATCATGATGCAGTGTGCTGAAGTCAGAGTGCTTTAAACATAAAGGTTTTTCCCGTTTGTTCAAAGCAAAATCAAACCTGAGTTGCATCCTTAGGAACTTTTTTTTTTTTTTTTTTTAATAGGACCATACGACCATGGGTCAAACCAATCAGCACCGTCGTTATTTGAAGGAACTTGCTGAATTTTAAGATAAATATCACTGAAAAGAAATAGGTTTGTTTTAATTTAAATTTTCTCATCAACGTGGTGGCCTCGGAGCTCACAACCAAGACAACCTGGTTTCAGTCAAACTCCATCGGAGAGGAGATTTAGCTCATAGCTGTAGCGACGTAGCCGTCGGTGGAAATGCATGCATGTCTCGGGTATAAATTAAACTGTTGAGTAACAAAGTGACAGATATTTACTGATTACGTTTAAAAATAAAAAAAAGGACAATAAAGAGGATTCACTCCAAAATCTTACAAATCAGCATTGAATGGCTGAGGGAGGCTCATCCTCTCACCCGTCTCCACTTTGGATGTGGAGTTCACAGAGCTGCCTCACAAGCGCTTGCTAAAGTCAATGTTGCTTCATTCATCCACACCCATTGCTGTCACTTAATCCCCACCCAAAGGCAGCACGCTTTCACTTCCTCGCTGCAGTGACGTTGCTCCATAGAAGCCGCCGCTCATCTCCAGCTCTTTTCGAGGGCTGCCTTTTCTACAAAACATAAAATAATTACCAGCATTCATGCCAGGCCGCCCTCAAGGGAGCCGCTCACTCCAGTTCAGCGTCCCTGCGTGTAAAAACCTGTGTTCAGTCATGAAAGGCCGGAATTATTTCACAACTTGCAGCCATGTTGCGTCGTCAGGAGCTGGTTATGATGAGCGTGGCCTTGTGCACGGCGTGTCAAATGCGTAATAACAGTGCAATCATCACAAGCTGATATGGAAAAGAGAACCCGGGGTGACCCGGGTCTGACCTGCTAAACAAACACAGAGCGGAGAAAATGGTCTCAATCAGTGTGTGTGTGTCGTAGGACTGGAAAAACATTATTTAGAATATGTGGGAAAAGTGAGAAAGGCCATATTTGGTGGATAGTTTCTGATATAAAGTTCTATATTTTGAAGGAACAAGCATTTGTAGGATGAACCGCAGAGTATGTGTGTTGCACCCATTAAAAAAGGTTCATTCTCTGCCAATGCCAACAAACGCAAGCTGTAAAATTATATATAACCGATAAGCAAACTGTATTTTCTCCCTTTTTGCACATTGTTTGTTCGGATTTCCTGTATTTCATAAAGCTGTTGTAATTACTTGTATCACATAACTTCTGGAATAACAACATGGGTTGTTTGTAGCAGAATCAATTAGGGATTTCACACTTCTCGGCGGCTCTGCAGGCTTCTTTAAGTTCTCTGTTTGAACTTTCCGGGCCCACCACTGTGCAGTGTTTGTTCAGTCGCTCTGGAAAAACAGAGGGAAATAATTACGGGACTTGATTAATTGGCTGCTCGACAAATGAATTGTAGTTGAAAGTGTATGATCCTTTTTTGTAATCTTGGATGAAGCCAAAGGCTTCAATAGACTGTATGATTCTACATCTTGACTGTCCCTCTTTATCTCTAATACTTTGCTTACTGTCAGTTGTGATATTTCAGTATTATGTTCAAATTTTAAAACACTTTAATCTCGACTGGCAACAAGAGTTCGAAAAGGGTTGAGAGTTGAGATTCCGGGCTTCGCTACATTATCCCGTTGCATGACTCGGCACTTTTCCTCAGCCTAACCCGCCCGTCTTTTTTACCAAACGAGAAGGTTGTCGCTTTCCGCAGACGTGTCGGCCCGATATCAACGCCTGCTCGTCTGTGACGGTAATACCTGGAGTCATCGGGACGTCGGACGGAGTGAACTCATCTGAAATGTGCCGCGTCAGCAGCTCCCTGCGAGTCTCTTACGTTTCACTCTCAATTTGTTTCATCACATGTGGAAGAGCAGCTCGATCTGACAACACGAGTTACATCAGCAACCCCCCCCACCCCAAAAAAAAAATCATAGAACTGAAGCCTCCTCTACTTTAATTTCCTCCAATTTCTGTCCTTGGAAAATTGCTTTTTAAATCGGCACCGGCCACACGACAAACTGTAAAAGCCCACCGTGGAGGCAGAAGAAATCGCTGTGTCACTCTGAAAAGATTGGCTTTCAGGGACTTTGCAGAGACTTTGTGAAGCCTCACATCTCCCAGCAGACACACTTTAAGAAGAAGAAAAAAAAAAGAACCCCCCCCCCCCCTGCCTTATAGAGATTAATCTGATTATTCACACCGTAGTGACAAATTGATCGAGGTGATGCTGAAGCAGCACGAGCAGCACTCTCCGGAGAGACGCATAACGGAAAAACATCCCGTCTCATTTGCAGAGCTCAATCTAATGCCTGTCATGGAGGTGATGCTGTGCAGATGAGAGGAAGCACACACACACACACATTCATACACACATAGGATACACACATCATACCATAAACACAGGCCTGGACCAAGTCCCATTGATTTATCCGTTCCTGACTGATTTATGTCTTTTAATTTGCGCTCTGGTTGTTACAGGAGCGGGTGACAGCATTACTGTTATAAGTTGATCCGGTTGCCCGGCAGCCGCCACATCCATTCGCCATCATCATCACTGCGCGAAACTCCAGGGCAGCCCGTCGTTTTCTGACGGCGGCGGCGCTTTAAAGTGGTGCCAGACCAGCCTGGGAGCAGTTCCCCCGCCCGGCGGCATCATCAGCCCATCAGGCCCGGTTAGACGGATGACTGTGATTTGACTGCGGCCCGTCCCTGACCTTGCAGAGTCTCTTCCCTTCTCATTTAGAAAATAAATAAATAAATAAATAAATAATTGTCATTCTGTTTGGCTGCATCCTCTGACTGACTTTTTCCTCCTTTGCTTCCCCTCGCCTCTTCATATTCTCTTCTTCATCTCTCATCTTCAATGAGTTGCATAAATCTCAGCTTCGGCTTTACCACATTTAGTTTCTGGATTGTGGATTCTGTTTGCACATTCCCACCTGGGCTGTCGTCTGAACAAGCAGAGCACGGAGACCGAATCGGCTCCCTTTTGTCTTCTCACAATGCCTCATCACTCAGTGGCCTCCGTGAGGCGTCACTCATCTTTTCAGTTCCTGCAGGAATATCTTCTTCTCTATGCCCGTGAAGCAAAGAGGATCTGTTTCTCATGACATGCACATCCAGGACTCTCTGGGTGTCAGTTAATAATTTCATTATCGCTGCTTTGAGATGAGAATAAGAAACTTCCTCAAACCCAATTGGTCGGTCTAAAAATTCTCTTCATTTTGCTTCCAGTGTTTTTGGTTTTCTTCTTACAAACATAACATACAAGTGCCTTCCTTGCCCTATGGGCGCTTCCTAATCGTCAGATCGGAGGGACTATTAGGACACAGCCTTCGTGTTTGGTTCAGGAGGGCAGTGTTCAGGTGGGATATTTGAGTGGGTGTGGCTCAGAGAAGAGAGGCGGGCTTTCATTAGGAGGATCACCTGTGCAGGTGAGGTACTGTGAGTCTGTATGGCCTGGAGGGAGACACAGGCCGGGGAAATGTTTCCTGCATCACTGCAGAGATGCTGCAGGTATGTAAAATATATTCTTTATGATATGTATTTAGCAGGTGTGGTCATCAGGTCATGATTTATGGTGCAGGTCAGAGTTTAGTTGAATAAATAAGCCTGGATTTTTCCAGGTCCTGACAGAGTTGACATCCTGGAGCTAGATGCAGGATTTCCCTGCCGCTTCAGCTCTGAATCTTTGCAGATGATATTTATTGGGAAACGTCAACCAGCAGAGGAGCCTCACATCTGGAGCCAGGGAGGGGTGTGGAGGGGGGGGGATCTCTGTTGTGTTTACAAGCTGAGGCTCTGGCTGAAGTGTTTGATGGTTGTTACAGTTTAAAGGGGATGTTTAGAGGAGAAGCAGACTGTTTTCAATGAGACATTCTTTCTGTTCCTCTGTTCAGCTTTCGTCCATCTTCTTCACTGAAGCTTCCAACTCAGGACACATTTACACTGAAAGTCTTCATGCCCAGATTGGATTTTTTGCTTAAATCTGATTTTTTATTTATTATTTTTTACACATATTTTATCAAGTGACCCATTACAATTGCCTCCAGCTTCAGAAGCACAATGTAGTAACTGCTAATGATGTAAGAGCTTTAACCATTCTCAATGTAACACAGCCAATAATGTAATTCAATCCAAAAAAAATTTTTTTACCACTATATAATTTTGTATCCTTGATGAATGAATACGACCATCTCGTTCACTATATGCATTTTTAATAAACTACAGAAAAGCTATTACATTTTGAAAAAAACCATCATGGCGATAAATGCCTCAATTATCTTACTACACTACTGGCAATAAGGCATGACGGAACTTATTACATTTAAAAATTCAAATTACTTTGTTATTGGTTGTTACACATTTGAAATTTACAGGATAATGGATGACCTTGTCTTATCCTCTAGTAACCATATGAATGCAGACAATATTCCGGTGGAACACTTGAGTTTCCTCCCAGGTTTTCTGTTTTGCATGTTCTCCCTGAGCATGTATGCGTTCATATCCAGGTGCTGCAACTCTTTTTTTGACTCAATGCAAACTGTGATGGACCTGCAATCCAAAAGACCATAAGTTGGAATGTTGACATAGAGAAGTTGCATGCTGGACAATAGCGTCCCCATACATTGTGAGACGACAGCATTTTCAGAACTCAGCAGTGTTGCCGTGGTTATCTTGAAAACGTTTTTACCAAAATCTCTGTGCCTGACGTCCTGCTGATACATATTTAACCTTTGACCTTCATTCTTTGTTGTATTTATATCTGACTCAAGGTTTCATCATCAGATTTTTACAATTACTGGTCTTTATTTACCCGGTGATGCAGTTGTAGTCTGTTGTTGCACTATTCATCTATTTATTTATTTGCACTACCTGCTCTATGCTGAGAGTGGAGAAGGGGGTGGGGTCAGATGAGCGTGAAGAGAATGCATGCACTCTGTGTGTGTGTGTGTGGGGGGGGGGGGGGGTCCGTTGGCTCGAGGGGAGAAGCTGTTTCAGTGTCTGGCAGAACTCTTTCACCGATGCTCTCCTGAGCTTTTTTCCAGATGGTGGAAGTGTAGCCATCATAAATGTCATCACAAATGTCACGCTAACTGATGCAGCAGACACAATAGAGGAAAAAAAATATCGCGCAAAGATCACACCGGAGGGCATGTTCACCAGCCCCAATGAGCCTAGTTGGACCAATGAATGTGAACGCGGGAGCAGTTGGCATCACACTGTGAATCCGCAAACTTTGCGAGGCGACTCGCAACAAGCGTCGCCTAATTTATTTCGATTCGTCTTGCGTGGGCGTTTTAAATCTGATGAAGAAATGAAAGCCGCACGCAAGAAACGCCCGCTGATTTCACACTTTGTGGTGGAGGAATCATAGAAAGTAGAAGCAGCTTACATAGCAGCTCCTTGAGCGTTTATTGTCGATGTACGTTTCCTTTTATGTCCTTAAAGTATGGCGCCAAAATCTCAGTCGTGGTGTAAATAAGCCGACGCTCTCCTCCTCCGGGTCACATGTTTTTAAGACTGAGGCTAAAATAGAAAAGCCAACATTAACGGATTTTCATTAAATGTCCTGCGATTAAACTGAATGAGATTCGGCAGGAATATAAAAAAAAGACACTGAGAGGCAAGAATGCAGATAACGGAGGAAACCCCCCCCCGATGTTGGTCTCTCTTGTTCTGCATCTCTCTCATTGTCTTTACTCTTCAGATACAGTCCCATCTCTCCCCGTCTGATGGAAAATGTGCCAGCAGATAATTTTCTCTCATCCTCCTCCTCCTCATTTTGCACTTTGTGGATTCAGAAAAGAAAGGACACCAGTGTACGTGGGCCTGGCATGGCTCTGTGTTCTGAGTTAAAAAAAAAAAGAAAAAAAAAAAAAAAAAGGCAAGTATGTGAGTGAAGAGTGAGTCAGCAACCATAAAGTATGTCATGGAAACTTGTTGTCTTTAAAGTTAACGACGTGTGAGATTACCCAAACTTCCCCTCACTGGAGTTACATGAATGTAAGTTATCAATTAGTTAATCAGAGACCAGCACACAGCAGAAGAGACAGAAATAGTTGGACGTTTTCGGTGACGTCTTGTTTATGAGTTGAGGTTGTCGTTCTGTTCGTGTTTGCTATATCTGTCGTTGGGACGTGGATGTGGGGGACAGGTTCTGATTGTTGAAGCCTGCGGCGGCATGAGTGACGGTTCACACCCACTGCCTTCGTTCCCAGAGTCACATATTGATCAGCGGTGGAGTGGTTAATTGACGTTCTGGAGCCACTGCAGGAATATTCACAGTTCAATTTGGGTCTGGAAGTTTGTGTGTGAGTTGATTGGTGATTCTAAATTGCTGATCCAGGGTGAATTGAATAATGTAGGATTGATGGATATCGAAAGTTTGCAAAAAGTCTTTTTCCAAACCTCACTGTGAGTAAACAATAACATCCTGTTTTCCAACAGTTAGAAAAAGTAGAAAATGTAAGTTGCTCCATTTTTTTTGACGGCGGCAGTGAGTCCTGCGATTCAAGTGAAAATACATTTTTTTAGTTTTAATTTAAACTGCAACGTTTTGAAAAAGTCTTTTTTTTTCCAAACAAGCGTTAAAGTGGGGTTGGATGATAAAAAAAGAAATTCTTATATAACAAAATAACTCATTAACAAGTCAACATGAGAGATACACAAGAAAAACAAATCGCACAAACTACAGTCTATACACATTTAATAAGATTGAATAACTTATCCCCTGTTTCTCAGTTAAATTGTATTTCTATCACATTAAAGTGTCTAAAACGCTTGTGTCATTCTAAAACATCGGGTCATTCCTGTGGATGTTTAGTCACAACATTCAAAAACTAAATTGTGAAAACAAGGTCAAAAACCGAAAAACAGCTTCCCAATTCTCATGAATGGTAAATATTTGTAAGTTGAGACTCAAAAAGAAAACAAGGCCTTGGTGCAGCTTCTGTATATGGACAAGAACCTGGACTAGCCTCATGCTGCTATAGTGTCAGGCTCTTTTTGTTGGTTTTTGCACATCAAGTTACAACTCTCATAAGAAAGACAGAGGCAATAAATAGACGATTAAGAAAAGGTTTAAAATTCAAGGTACATTTAATTTATTCTATGTTGATGCGACTGGAAGTCTGCAGGCCACAATCAGCCATTGCAAAGTCTATTAAATGCATTTGAACCAATAATAACTGCAATTATTTCTTAGATAATGAAATCCTGAGTATCGAAAATGGTCTGACATATGTTTTTTTAATTTAATACGATACTAAATTCTCATATGTCATTGAATAATTCAGGTAGATGATGATCAGACACATTAAGTTCCAGTCACTTGGAGCACAGTTTAAAAAACAACCATCAAACACAATTATCTGTGACTTTTATCCACAGTAGGGATCAATAACTATCTCTGTGTACAGAGAAGGAAAAGCCCTCCAGTTCCATCCGCTCTCAGGTGATTGACAGTCGAGGTGATTGGGAATCACCGCAACCGGCTCACCTCGTGTTCCCAGGGAAGAAAAAAAAATAAACAAAAAAAACCCCCAGTTCCTCTCGTGCATAAACACACTCCATAAAACCCGAGCAGATGCGCTTCCCCCACCTGCTGAATGTGAAACATTTAAATGTCAAGCCGTCCGAAGAGTCGGAGCTGTATTTCCAAAAGGGGAGAGATGTGACGAGAACGTAGAGGCATCAATCTCGAGTCCATATCCAGGAGATGTGATGAATAAGTGACATCTGTTCCTCCGATCCGCCCACAGCCCCGGAGAAGACGTTTCCCAGGCAGGGAGGCTGGAGAGACCGAGGAACGGCTCATTTGCATGTTTCCAGAGGAGAGCGGCAGTGTTGAATCATCCTACGTAGCCAAGCTCTTTAGTGTGTGTGTGTGTGTGTCGGTGTGAGTATGTGTGTGTGTGTGTGTGTGTGTGTGTGTGTGTTGGGTCTCTCGCTTAGGCAGACTATCATCTGTACAGATGGATATTAAGGCAGGGAAATATTGACAAGTTAATGTAAGTGAATTGAGAGCTGGAAGGCATGCGGTATGTTACTGCATGTATTTATTTATTGGGTTCGTCATCCATGTTTCCATTAGAGGGATTTCCTCCACAGCTGCGCTGCACTTAGCTCAGGGAGGCCTTGTTTTCCCAGAAAGATGCCGGCGTGACACTCTTCTTATCTTAATGCAATTATGGAATGACTTGGCTTTACCTCAGCGTCACACCAAAGACTCGGATATGCCAAATCCAGGGGAGGATTGTGTGTGTTTTAACTCCGGACGCAAATTTCAGCAGTTTTGATCCTGTTTCATTGATGTTTTAAAGGTCCAACAATTTAAAGTGTACTGCCCCACATTCAGCCTTGGTCCTGAATTTCGCCCAGTCTAAAAGTCCCTCTCGTGAGCTCTACTGAGAACAGGCTGTTTCTATGTGTGTACCTTTTAAAAGGAAATTAGCTGTGTGTGTCCACGCCCACTCAATGTCCGTTTTCCAGTAGCAGTTGTCAGGAGAAACAATGGCACCCGCTTGTAATTTCAGAAGGCAGAGCTCAACTTCCTGTGGGAGGGCTGAAAGGAGGGAGTGGTTATTTCCCCAGTTGACATCATGAAGGGAAAATCTCTGATTTGCCTGTATGAGCAGACATTTGCTAAAAAAACAAAAAAATTGTGGAGCGAGCAAGTGAGGGCGATGACCTTGTATTACTGTAAGAAAACTATTCAAAAATAATTTTTGCATTATATGGGACCTTAAATTAGAAATTATCCCCCCATAAAGTGGGCTTAGCTCAAAGTGCTCAGGCTCTGAAAACTCCCAGAAATGGGTCAAACTCGAATTTCTAAGTCTAAACCACCTCATTTCAAAGTTTATTTTGCTCTTATTTATAAGGAGGGGTGCTTCTGGAGCCACAGGTTTGATTCACCTTAGGAAGGTAGAAGTGTGATCAGGATAAAACAACTTTTGAATGTAAGATATATTTTCACTTACTACTATCTCAGTTCTTTCTTTGCTTTTTGCATACCCTGGTGGACATCTTTAACTGTATTTGTGGTAAAGCTATAGCTGGTTAGTTTTAATATTTGATTACACTGCATCCCAGCCGGAGAAGGGTATATTCCAAAATATTCCAAAATACTTTCCGAAAAACCTTTGTTCACGTTGTACAATCTAAACGGTGCATTTCGACCAAACCAGTGAATATTACATCCTATAACATGATATTCTTTTCCTGGTCATAATCATGGTCTAGTATTATAAAATACTAATATTTAACCGCGAAAACTAAAAGGAACAAAAGCACAAACTGTGGCTGGAGTGCATGTTGATTTTTTTATTTTTTTTTTGTTTTAATTGAACATACATTTTAGGTATGAACTCAAAAGCTTGATCTAATGATGGAGGCAGCAGAAAGGATGAGCATGCCGGCTCTATTGCATGGTATTCTGAGGGGAATGTGGATGATTAAATCAAATTTAGCCGTAAATCATTCGACTGAGACCTCCTTGATGGCCCTGGAGGAGAAGTCAGGGGATCCCCAAAGTAATTTCATTCTGATGTGAACAATGAATGTCTGTATGTAATGTCATGCTCCACTTGTTGTCGGGACATTTTGGTCTAGAATACAATACCCCCCCCACACACACACACACACAAATAAAAATTTGACATTTGCAGTGAATAACTGAAAGTCTACCCTCATACAGTTTTTAACCGGTTTTAAAAATAAAAAATGACTTAAAAACGAGTTGTTCATGATGAATTTCGGCCATAAATTGATTAGTAGATCCCTTTTGTGCGACTGCGGACCTTCTAGTTACTCTCATGTTGAATCTATGATGTGACACTTTGGGTCTGGAGGTGGCTGGCAGCGGTCCAGGTGGTGGTGTTAATCCTGGCCTTCCCTCCTATCAAAGCGCCATGAGGGGAAGCCATTGAGTGGCACCATCTGCCCATTCAACACCGCCTCTCCTGGTGACCCTGACTCTGATGAGCCGGGGGGGGGGGGGGGGGGGGGGGGGGTCCTGGCATCTTGACAAGGACTCTGTAACTGTGTGTGTGCGTACTGAGTGTGTGTGGACGTGCCTACTTCACGGTGATTAAGTAGGGCTGCGGAAGGAAACCTGCAGAGAGAGAGAGTTTACTGTACAACTCGGATCTAGAAACAAAAACCTCCATTTGTCACCATTAAACACACAGCCATGTTTTTACGGTCAATCCTCAGACCATAAACCTTTTGAATAAATACCAATCACATTAAAATCCTGTCGTGCAAACACTTCCATCCTACTAAATTGGCAGCATCTTATTGAAATCGCGACCTTTCTTTATGATCCGACTGGAGTCCGTGTAAACGGCAAATCGGATTACTTCCTACTGACGGGGCTCTGTGCGCACGGCGGCTGTTGCGTAGTTCAACCAGTGAATGCAGGAGAGTCGTCACTCAAATAAAAAATTGCAGCATGATTCTGAAAAAAAAAAAAGTTGCTTTGGTGCTGCAGTCTGAAGAGAAACACAACGAGCTCAATTGTTGGAGTTAATAAATGGATCATGGTCGACCTCTGGGTAAAACTGAAAGTGGACGTGTAAAAAAAATATTTTTGCAAAGAATTCAGGGAATAATCAACTGCCTGAATCATCAGATTGATATTCTTCCTGCACGTCAGTCTCAGCAGTTCATGTAAACAATCTGGTCATTGAATTGAATTTTTTCCCAAAGAGAGACCAAAGTGTTATCATGTAAACGCTACTGAAGATTTAAAAAACAGTCCTTGTACTTCACTCTGCTTTGCACACTGATTTTAATGGTCAATTAACATTCACACTCGCGTCTCCGCCGAGGTGATCACAGACCAGCAGACTGATTGTCCGTCGTGTTGCTGATGAGTTCTCAGGCTTGAAGTGATACTGAAGAGCCGAGTTACATTTCGCTGCCGTTCATAGGTGAAAAATCAACTTTGCTTAATGAATCTGAAAACATACATTCATACTGCGAAACATCGTCAGGAATCTGAAGTCAAAAACACTAAATCTCTAATCACTTACGAGATGCAGGCATTTGACTGTGACAAGGTGTAAACTTTAAAAGTTTCACTTGGCACTTAGATTATATCTTTATGGTGTATCCTACATAATATTTTGTGTTCAAGTTAATGGAGTTCACTTATATTTCTGCCCACATTCACACTAGTGGAGGGAGCTGAAAAGCAAGCCGCTCAATCCATCCAGTTTTGGGAAATCAAACCCGCAACCTTCCTTTTGAGGGATGGCACGCTCAACCAACGGAGCCAATTCCCTTTTGGCAAGTGTTAGTTTTCTCTCTTTACTCTGGTTTCCTCGCACAGCGCCAAAACACACACTCGAGATTGACTGGTAGGTGTGTGAATGTGTGTGACCGTCTGACCTGTGTGTCGATCGGCGACCTTAAATTGGATAATCAAAGATGGATGGATCATTTCTCATTAAATTGACATTTATAATTTAATAAACAAATAATTCATCACAATAAAACCGAGTCTAGCTTCAGCTAAGTTCATTAAATTGTTTCCGGCGGCAGAGCTGGAGCTGAAGGTTAAAGATGCTGGAGCATTTCATTCCTTTTATATGTTTGCCCTTCATTGGGTTGGTGATCTTTAACCTTATTCTCGTAGCATGTGTGCGTTTCCTCTGAGGAAAGCCTCAATAGTCTGTCAGTAAATGGCTAAAAGAGTATTGAAAAAAATAAACAAATTCCAGAATGCTTCCATCACATTCGCACTACTGTATGCATGGATGCACAAGCCTTTCACAGAAGAAACCGGTGAAACGAGGGAGCAAATGAACAGGGAGTGAGTTTAAAAAAAAAAAAAAAGGTCAAGATCAGGATGAAGCAACACTCAGGAAGGAAATATGAACTGAAGCCCTTTTAGTCTCGTTTCTAAAACGGCTCAACATAGCGAACGTGTTTGCAACATGGTCAAACATCAGAGTCCAAACAACAATTCATCGTCAGAACGGTGAAAATGTGGGATCGAGAGAAAACGATGTCTGTTTAGACAGAAAAGCTGAAAACGATGTAGTTCTCATGTTGGGCCACTAGTAGGTGCTGTTTCATTACACAAATAAACTATTTACTATTAACAATGAATAGTCGGGTTCAAGCTCGAAGATGTTTTCCTTTGGTAAAATAAACCAAAATTCATGTTTGTGACATATTTTGATCTCTGTATCTCATTTAATATAAACTACGTGCAGTTACTGCCCTATATTGTATTTCTGTATATTGTATATATTTCTTGTATATATTGTATTTTAACTTCCCACACGATTGGAAGGTTTTTATTTCTAAATATGCAGGGTCTTCATATATAGTCTGCAACCGCTGCTGAATTTTATCTTTACCATGTTTCATTACACTTTCATCAAATTTGGTCCAAAAAACAAAAAGTGTTTTGATTTAATAAGTGATACCTTCACCATCTTATTTATTTTCCTCCTGCTGCTGTGACCCCGTCCTCAAGTCCTCTCAGGAATATTGAACATCCACTTATACGACAAAATCCTTTCTTAGCACATCATCTCATCACGTTCTGGTCAAATGGACAGTGATGGCTCCTCTCTTTGTTTGTTGTGTATTACGGCTTGTTGGAGACAGCTGGGTGGTTTGATGCAGGATACACGTCCAGACAGTTTGGTTCAAAAGCTTGTCAGAAAACCTTGGCGTTTACCGTTTTCTTTTCATTGCTGCACGTTTAAAAAAAAATAATAAAAAAAATTCAGTCTTAACAGCAAATGGCTTCTGAGAGCCCGAACGGGGCCTGTCAGCGGCTCCGACGAGTGCGACATGATTGTTTCAGCTGTGATTTCAGAACAAATTACTGCAGGACATCAGTATTCCGGCGCTTCGCCGTGCCTGTCGGACTGATTGCTCAGATCTGGCACCGACATTATGCGTTGATCGGAGCAATCAGTGCTGCAACAACAGTGAAAGTGTAGAAGATTTTTGTTTTAATTATCATTATTATTCAGCTTCGTGTTGCTGAGGAACAAGTCCGATGCTTAATTCTCTTTTCTTTTTTTTTTTTGTTGCACAGATTTCCTCTTGACAGTTTGACTCATGATTATGTTTTCAGTCACTTCTGTGATTTTTATCTGCACTCTCTTGAGAATTTGGAGGAATTGGAAGGAAAAGTGTGAGAGATTGAGCATATCTTAACTTGAAATACACAAAAGGTTGCTCTTTTCCTTAATGCCGTTTTCCTCGGCATGAATTAACGCCGTCAACCTTGCGTCTGTTCATACGTGCAGACGAGGACGCATATTAACAGCTGATCTGAGGACTCGAGCCCCCGATGAATTGATTTGAATAGAAAACAGGGCTGGGAGTGAAGGATTACCATAATGGCTGCCGCGTTCAAGCACGCTTTCTTTGAATTTTTTGGGCATTTTGAGGGAGTATGATTGAATTTATTGTTTGAGTCAAATGCATGGAGATTGCGCATGTTGTCACAAACACGCCGCATCACGTATTTATTGCCGGGCGTAACAAGTTGTTTACGACCAACAGCTGTCAAGAAGAGAAATGGAGCAATATAAAACCAGATTTTGGTTTGGAATAAAGAAACGACGTTAACAATACAACTTCAAAATGATTAAGGAAATTGGGCTGAAGGTTGTTTGTTTAAACAAAAAGCAAAATCAACTTTGCCGAGAACAAAAGTCAAGGACTTTTGTGTTTGGTTGTTTCATTTTATGTTGTAAAAACGCTTCTTTGGAATTAATTGTCCAAGAAAAACAATTTTTTAATGATGCAACATTTGTGAGGATTATGCATTTGTGGGATGAGCACAATATGAAAGCTTCAGCCATACAAAAGACATTTTTGCTGTTGAATCCGTGTGTATACCTTCATCTGGGTTATGCAACGTGCCTCACATGAAAATTGGATAAAACAATCGGTTATCCATTTTTTCCCCATTTTCTCACGAGTACAACATCGGAAATCTTTTTTGTTTTACAAATGAAAACTGAGAAAATTAGTTTTTTACCATCGTTGGTTTAATATTAAAAAAACGAATGAATGAATGATAGATAGATTCCATTGTTTCAAACCATAACTTCAGAGACGATCAGATGAAGAACCAACCATACAAATGAATCCAGCTTGGGGGCCTGCAGGTCGTCAATCCATCAAAGAGAGACGGGAAACCACATTCATGCAATTTGAAGATAGTAAATGTCCTGAAATGCAAGTTTTTGCACTGTGGGAGAAAAAACAACAACAAGCTACTTCACGCAGTCACTCACTGACCGCCCTGCCTTTTGCTGGGAGGGTCCTCCTAATAGCAGTGCGATTAGTGCGTCGATGACGACCTGCAGCTGACATGGGGGGGGAAGGTTAACCCCTCCATACAGAGGTAGGCAGGTGCAGGCACACGGCTGCAACAATTCTATTTCTGGCAGAGGTGGAGGTTTGAGGAGGGTAAACGAGTGGTGGGGGGGGTCTACGCCCACGTTTCGAGTCACTATTAAACAATCAGACACATATTTAGGTTGTAGGAACATCATGTGAATCAGGACTGATTGGGTTCAGGGTGTAATCTTCTTTTTTCTCTATTGCCACTCCGGAGCTCCGGACTTAAAGCACGACGGACGTGAAAAAACACCAATAGAGCGACGAGTTTTCTCGCTCTATGGTCTGCATCCGAGGTTCAGGTCAGACTAGATGGAGCAACCCGGACGAAACCGATGGATACAGTCCCTCTCCTCGTTCCTGTCTTGCCAACGCTACATTGGAGGAAATCAGTGACGTACGACGTTTTGGAGTGCAGCAATGACGTGGCTCTCGCTCCATTGACAATGGAATGGAAAAATAACTGGTTCTTTGGCGGCGCTCATTTGAGAACTGACAATGGCGCCGGCCCTGAACCAGCACCTGGTTCTTTTTGGTGGAAAAGCCCGAAGAGAGGTAAGAAATTGATCAGCCCAGTGTAGAGAATGTCGCTGATTTACCAGCAGGCTCCACAAAACGCCTCATTATTCACTTGGATGAGACGACAACTTACTCAATTGGTAGAAATGTCACCTTGATGGTAATTCTGTCATCTGTCGTTTCCGAGCGACTTGCTGCAAACAGCAGCCAGTCGGAAGTGAGTGAGTGTTTGGAAAATGTTTTTAGCAGATTTGTGCCGAGTGAGAAGGGAGTTCATGAATTCTGAACCTTTTCCTGTGCAGTGGGGCGCTGCAGCAGGGCAGACCGATAACACGGCAGTCTGGTTCTCGGTTCAAGGTCTTATCAATGATTATGACACAGTGAAGTCTGGGTGTCGTGTCTCAGTCGTGGAGAGTAAGTAGCCTGCAATTCTGCGACAGGTTAATCAGGACATTTAGAAGCAACACACCTAAAGAAGCTTGTCTGAAAGGAGAGCGTAAATTTTCAGCCGGTGGTCTGTGAACAAGGCCTCCTTATCTGATGTTGGAGCCTTTTAAATCATGGTGTCCAGGAGAAGTGAGGAACTTGTGGACTATTTCTGGTTTTTGCTTCGTATTTATTTGTCTAGAGTGGTACCAGTTGATCTCCTCTAATGCATGTTTTCACAAGTTTTTAAACATACATTTAATCTCTGAAAAAAAAAAAAAAGATGATGCAATTGTTTTTCTCTCGGCTCAGACTCCTGAGTGCAAACTTATACATATATTAATAGTTCTCGGTTCCATCTCAGGTTGCCATATGGCAGCGATGCTGTGTGGGATGCTCTTCCACCATCCTGAACGTCGGCTTGCTAATTCGACCCGAACAATTTGGCTAAACAAAGGCAACACGCTGTTGTCGTGCAACATCGTAAATATCCAGTGAATGACTGCAGGAGCACCACCCCCCCACCCCCACCCTCCTTCCCCCGAGAGGCTGAGAGTGATAAAGAGGGAAACGTGCAGGAATATGAAGCCTCGTGTCTCTTCACCTTGTGCCTCGGCTGCCTGTTAATGGGTTGATTCATTGGCGTCGTGCTGACCTGAGCAATAAAGAGAGAGTAAGGAGGCGAGGAGGAGAAGGGTGGAGGTATGACAAGTTGCCAAAGCGCAGCCGAGGTGAGTCTATCAGGCAGCGACAGATTCACCGCCAGCAGATAACAGATCACACCTTAAAATATGGAGCGGTGGCATTTAGCAGCACCGGCAGATCGCCCCGGGGTCGGGGGGTGAAAAGTGCCAGTACCAGTAGCCTGCCACTTCCCCACCTCCTACCAACCCCCCCCCCCCCCCCCCCCCCCCCCCCCCCCCACCCCCCACCCCCCGAGGAGGATCACAAGACAGGAGCAACAAAAGCTGCGGCAGAGACTTTAAACAGTGTCAGACGGGGGCAATCGTTTCGAGTCGAGCCATTTAATTTCATTAGTTTTTGTTTTTTTTAAACTTGACGTGAGAGGGCTGATACTGATCTGTTCATTTGGATCAGGAAGCAGGGAAGCGTGTTTGAGATGCAGGAGAATTAGTCCTCCGGAGCCGTGCCTTGAGAAGCTCTCATTTATTCTTTCATAGTTTTTTTTTGTTTTTTTAAGCTCTGTGAGGTCTGTGCGGTGAGAGGAGCTTTTCAACTCAAAGTTAATAGTTCGTAGTTCATCTGTCCATCTTCTAAACTGCTTGTCTTAAAGAAGGTCGATTCCAGCTGACAATAGGCTAAAGGTCTCCAACCCTAACCCTGGAGGACCCCTGTGACCGGTTAAATCCTAGTGTGAAAGGGTGGTAACAGGAAGTCTGTAGGAAAAGGGGCAGTCTATAAAAAGGGGTGGGAAGTTCACCTGAGTCCTTGGGTGCATCCGGATAGTCCCTCCTATCTGACTTTCTTTCTGCACTGATACACACCTGAGGGCGTGTAGCTGAGGCCAGCATTTATTTGTTTGGCGTCTCATTGACTCTGAATTTAGATTCCGATCACCTGCACGTCTCCAACTGGGGGAGGGGTTCCATTCTGGCAAGTCTGCAAGTAAAGACGCCATCAAAGGAGACAACCACTGTTTTCCCCAGACTTAATAGGTTTGATGCACTCCAAGCTGATCTTTGATTTATATGGTGTGAGGTGGTGTTTCATTCAATATTCGCCTCTATATGTCTATTGCCTCAGAGATTGAAAATGGGGCTTTGCTTTTCAAAACTACATTTGCACATTTTCAATAAAACCATCTTCTAGAGCCTAAAGACCTGGAGACCTGAGAAACTGCAGATTTTCCTTGTGGGGGTGGGGGTGTCCCCCCCAGCTTTTCACTTCACTGTGATGTCTCTGTCAGATCAGGGATCAGAAAGTGGTGTGATGCCTTGGTTGTGAGGCATTCTGGAAAGCATCTGATTCTGGTTTTCTTCTACAAATCTAATTTGAGCCACTCTGCAAACAAAGCCCGGGACTCTCCCTGTGATCTCTGGACACACTGCTGGGGTGTGTACATGTAGTTTCCTTTTTAAAATGTGCAACTGAAAAACATAAATAATAATTGTTTCCACTATGAGATTCAAAAACATAATCCAAGAACTCTGTGATGTACGACTGGAGCCGGTTGGCTTTGACCTGATTAGGAATGCACTGCTCCAGAGCAGCGGCAGGATGTTCACCACTAAATCAGTTTTTTTTTGCAGATCCACAGAATATCAGTTGAATGTTAGTTAAAAACATTTTTTTTTAATTCTGATTTAATTCTATGCTTTGTTTGCAATGATGGCACTAAAACAGGTGTCATTAGTTGCATTATAAACTAGAGCTACACTCGGTAGAGCGCAGACTTTGGCCAACGACACATTTGTTTGCCAAACCAAGTTAGCATCGCTATCATGCTAGCCGTGAGCTCACATCGATGCACTTTATTCACTGTTTTAAATGTGTGTTTTTGAACCTTTTTTGCTGTGTGTTTTTATACTGGTTTTTTTAGACACTTTTTAAAAGCCTAGTTTTGAGCCTTGGGACAGAATCATTTCGTTCTTGTATGCGCCTACGGGCGTATGTATTGAATGACAATAAAGCATTTTCGTATCACTCGGTCGGTCAGGTAGCAACATCACAGTGTGGAACACTCAGCAGGGAGCGTCTCCATGGCAACAGACGCTGATCTCCTTTGACCTCCTCCATGATCATTCGCTTTGTATGGAAAAAGATTTTGCCGTTTTGGGGGATTTATTCGGAAACGGTCAGTCGTTAATGTTCCAAAATCAAATCGACTGGTCCTTGGATGATTACAAATCATCCCTGAAAATTTCATGCAATTCGGGTGACTAGCTTTTTGTGAAGAGTTGGTAAAGTTCATACACGCATACAAACCAATACATGAATTAAAAAAATAGATAAATGCACGTAGACGAAAACATAACCTTCTCGCCCAACATTCGTTGACGCAGGTAAAATTCTGTGCGCAGCAAGCAAATAAAAAGCATATATCTCGACATGTCCGCTGGATTAATTTGAACAGTGACTTTGAAGTCTTTCAGTTTCTTCTTTTCAGGCTGTTGCTGCTTCACTGCTCTTATCTGTGTTTTGTTTTGTTTTGTTTTGTCGAGAATATCAGCTTTAAACTAAATAACCCTGAGAAGTGTTTCCCAACTAAGGCAGCTTGTGAAAATAATAAAAAATTAGCAGATCGTTGTTTCTCGGTTGTTGCTCCGATGTCTGAATCAAAACAGGTTGCCATCAAGCGCTGCAGACGCCAGATAACACGCCACTCCGTTTGAGTCGACTTTGAATAAGAAAACATGTAAAACATGCAAACGTCACGCTGGAGGGTTGGATTATCTTAAAAAGTCAATGAACATCAAAAGACAGACTTTCGAGGGTCAAAAATGATTATTATAGCATTAATAGTTTGCACTTTGAATCTTTTTGAAATTAAATTTGCTTTTTCCGTTTACTCCTCTGCGCCCCGGACTTTCAAAAGGCCAGACTATGTTTAGGTTTTCATTAAGTCCTGCTGCGGGTTAGAGACGTACAAGGCTTCGCTGTGTCCTCCGAGCTTGTTCAGTAAATACAGAAGAGAGCCGCATAATGTCACGGCCTCGCGTCGTCCAAACTGAATGAGCCTGCATGTTATTGAGTCGAGAGGATATTCAGCACTGAAATGTAATATTCAATTTGCAGCAAATTTAAAAAAAATTTAATTAGGAATAAGAAAGTAATTATATCTTGGAGAGTGTGTGCTTTTTTTCAGCTCATTCTGCTGCTCGGGACTCTGCTGTAAGTATGTCTACAACCTTTTCAAAAAAAAAAAAAAAAAAGGGTGCTATTTAAAGGCATTTATTTCACATCATAGGTTGATGTGATGCAACAGAAGAGTTGAAACACAGTGAGTCAGAGTTTGAGCAACAAAGCTGAATTCTTTCCAAACACACAAACACGGCCGAGTCTTTCTTCGCTGTGAGTCATATTGAGAGAATTCCTCATCTAAACAGTGGGCCGACATAGGCCCTGTGTGTGTGTGTGGGGGGGGGGGGGGGGGGGGGAGTAATCAGGTTACTTGTCTCCTATTAGATGGAAAAGGTGAATCACATGACAACGCTTTCTGCAAATCAAAGTACTGACGGTTTCTTTTCGCTGGGAGCGGATCTCCACCATCTAGTTTGCTCGTATACTTACTTCATAGCAAGTCTGTTTGGAGGGGTGTATGTGTTTACTTTGCTCCGTCAGGTACTCCACTTTCCTCCCGTAGTCGACTCCACCCCCCCAAATAAAACACATTTGTTTGAAGTTAACTGGTGACTCTAAAAAGGGAGTGTTTACTTCTTTGTATTTGTCCTCCAGCAGTAACCTGCAGGCTTGAATTGGAAAAAGCGGAGGAGGGATGAAGTTCTACGACTTGGGAACATTAATTCATCCAGATTAATTTCCACTCCCTGTACTGAAACTGAAGATTCGGATACATATTGATCCCGGTTGTACTCGACGACATTTCAACAAACTGCATCTGAGATAGTACAAACAGTATATTGAAACACAACCGCAAAGCAGCCAAACACTCATTTTTTAATATCTAAGCGCCACTCTTGAACTATCCCCGGAAAGCTGCATAATATTAATAAAGCATGGGATTACTGGCATCATTTACAAAAATTCAAATCGTGTTTGATTAAATGCAATTACTCCTTGGATACTATGAAATTAAATGCAGTTTAAGGTGGAAACGATCAAATATGCTTTTTGATTCGATGCACTTCAATTCACATCGATCAGATTAGCTCTTCATGTTAAATTCTACTTTTTAATTTGCATTATTTAAATAATCTGCTTCTACGTTGCCGCTCGGTTAAGAGGGTGAAACTTTTCCATCATGATCAAAGTTACCCGTCCCTGGGGGATACACATTAGAAATTCAAACTGCTGGACACTTTTGCAGAAGTAAAAGCACTGATGTATGCAGTATCACATGATTTCTAATGTGTTTTTTCGATCCTTTATGTTCCCACTCATGATAGATAGACAGATGGACTTCTCTGTGTTGTGTCCTGCAAATTACCGTTTGACGTCCCACCGTAATGAAGCACAAATAAGACGCACACCCACACCATTCTACTTTTAGAGGAAACGTTTTACAGCTAATCAACTAATCCATAGCAAACCCCTGCTGGATGCACTCGCAGACGAGTGTTGTTGCTGCTGCAGACTGAACGCAGCTTAACCCCTCCAAGGTTTCTTCATGCAATTCTCATTATGAGTTGTAACATGTTGGAAAGTTTTGTTGTTGTTGTTGTTGTTGTTGTTGTTGTTGTTGTTGCTGTACTTAACCTGATTGAGCTCCGCAGGTGATCTGGGTATACCGACGCAAAAACAAATTACCTGGATTACACAGTTTGAAGTTTGCGTTTTTCAAAATCAACATGTTGGTTTTTTTCTTTTTGTTTTGTTTTAATTACATCGCCGCGTTAAGCTCTGCCTGTGTTTCAACTCTCTGAATGTTGGTGTTTGTCCAGCTCGGATCTCGATGGATTAACTTGTGCTCACAAGGCCTGAAGATCGCGTTTGACCGCCTGATGCGCGTTGTGTGGTTTCGTTTTGGAAGCAGAAAGGGGGGATGTTTAGGATTGGGTGGGTTGGTTTTATGAATAATGTAAGGTAATCGGATACACGATCAATAAGTAGATTGAGAGAAAAAAATAGATTGATAGATTTTCATTAAATCGCAAAGTTCACCTTTAAAAATCCGCCCGATGAGCAAGAATCCCGTTTACCAGTGTTGCTTTAATTACTTTGAAGGCTTTAATTACTATGAATACATTAACCAGAGGAGGGTAAAGCCAATGTGGTTTGCTGTAATTATGGCTGGATTATTCCTTATACTCACCCTCTGGTGTATCTATCCCTCATGAGTGAGAACACTCTGCAGTTTGTGGAATTTTTTATTATTATTTTTTTTCAATTTAATGGCAACTATTCATTACTTTCTCTTGAATATTTCCAATAAATTAAAGCGTTGCGACAAGAAAACCTTCATAAACGATTTTGTCCCGAGGAAACGTGTCCAAAACAAAACAAATTCCACCCAGTCTGGCAACTCAACTTGTGACGCTTATGTTTGCCTCTAGCAAATTTAGTTAGAATTTTTTTTAATAGTCTCAAAATAAAAGACATAATTCCAAACGGCAGATCAATAGTCCATAAATAGTATTTGTTGATGGGTATTGGTCAGAAGCTTTTACTTTGCATTATATTCTGTGGCCCAACACATATCGGGGTCCTATACACCGACTCTGACTCCTTTGTTTTGTGGTTGATGTTTGCTGATTTAAGTCACATTTGTGCTTCTGCTTCCATTTTGCAAAAGCCATTAAACAGGACCACTGGTTTAGAGTGTAATGCCTCATGTTGTGTTTTGTCACTTTTCCTGAACAAGTTCAATAGGCCACTGCCATTGTGCTTTGAACACAAAAGTTTTAACAAAAGAAGTATGGCGCAAATAACACAACTCCAATTAATGCAGCTGAAAATGAGTGGCGTCGTTAATGGTTGGGATGAGATTGGGGCGTCACGAGCCAAAATAATAATTTTTTTTCTCCCCGCCGTTCTTAAAAAAACTTTCCCGTCCACACGGCGCCATCAAAATGACTCAAAACGATGTAGTACATATGTAGTACATATGTCAGGCTTATAGGTGGCGCTGTAACTCCAAAAAGTGGAGAAGATGACACGGAGCATGCAGAGATCGCCGTATTAAAGAAGTCCCGCAGCTGGCCTGATTATAGGACAAGCATCAGTAGCGTCTGCAGCTGGACCTGGAGCAGGTACAGTCGGGCGCCATTGTTGTTGTTGTTGTTGTTGCTCAGTGATGTTGCGGAGACGGTCGCGGGGTTATCGTGTGGAGAGGTGAGGCGATTTCTCCACTCTGTAACCGTTCTAAAAAACATTTTTAAATTCAGGCTCCTAAAACGTGGCGTCATGTGGATGATCGGCCAAAAACGATGTGGTTACATGAAACGGCGTTGTCGTGTAGGCGGGGCTTGAGGTTTAATGGGGGGGGGGGGGGGGGGGACAGGGCCACTCAGAGGCTTGGGCCGGCACTGTGTTTTACATAAGTTTCACTGAAATGATTTTTCTTTTATCTAACGTCCTTTCACGTGCCCTCTGATTTACTCAATGAAGTCTTTATTCTCTGAATGAACCATTATAAGATATTCAGTTGTTACTTTCTCGTCCTCTTCCTCCTCCTGCATGCGCAAAGTTACTCATCAGTCTCCCTCTCTCTCTCTCTCTCTTTCTCTCTCTCTCTCTCTCTCTCTCCCCGGGTCTCCTCCGTGCAGCCTCTCGTTGCGGGCTGCAGCTGAAGGAGCGCGTGCAGCGAGCGGCTCCCACGGTTCAAGTTCGGCGGCTCTCTGGAGCGACTCTCCGCGGCGCAGCGACACCCGCAGCAGCGGCGGCAGCGCCTCCTCCACCCGGCCCGTGTGGGAGCACCGCCAGCCCGGACACCATGTCCCACTGACAGCCTCCAAACGCCGTCTTTTGTGTGAGAAACTCGCAGGCTCACTTTCCTTCCTGCAACCGTCACAAGATTTTTCTTTTTTTTTTCTCTCTCTATTTTTCGGACAGCCTGTCTTTTGCGCCACTTCCCCTCCTTGCTTGATTTTTTTTTTTTTTTTTACTTTTCTCTCCCTACATCTAAAGAAAAGGAAAGAATTGAAGCCTCCTGGGTTTACCTGCTCGTCCAGCACCCATGAATTCAGATAAAAATGTGTACCTCGGCAGAGACAAAGGCATCATGCGGAAGAGAGCCCTGCTCCTTCGGAAAGGTTGCAGCTTCGAGATTACCAGGTAGGTGCTCTCTCGTTTTCTGTGTGTCTGGGACAAGGGGGGGCGATCAAAATGGCCAGACTACAACAGAGAGGGACTGCACTCTCCTTTCTAAGAGGTGGTACTTTTTAACCCCGGAGGGAGCAATTTCAGTTTCTAATATGTTTTCCACCTTGTGGCCACAGCATCTGTGCGCGCGCGCGCGCGCGTTTAGATGGAGAGCAGAGTGAAACATATTACATGTCCAAATGGTGTATAAGCTTTCCTGCTTTCAGCATTAATGGATAGAAAAGAAAAGGAAAATTCACTCGGGTGCTGTTGGCTCATGTGATCATTCTGATCAGTGCGCGCGGGTCGGACCGTGCGGGGATGCGTTACGCACGGGTACATTTTGTCTGCACCTGACTCTGCATTATTGACCGAGCTTGCCTGGTGGCAGGAAAGCTGTCCATCGTCATTTTTTTATAGGCAGAATCTGTTGCTGATTGGGCGAACCGGCAACCACAGTCTCCCCGATCCGTCCAATGGTGCCACGAAGTGGCTGACAATGTTTAATTCTACCTCCCCACCCCACCAGCCCGTGGTTTGGGATGAGATCACTGGGTGCAGGCTTATGTCAGGGAGACGCAGCTGGACACCTGTGAGTTTCACACACATCCTGAGGAGACTTGACACAGGAGATCAGGGCAGTCCTGATGACAAACAGGCCACATGATGTGCAGCTGATATGACTTTAGCTGCGGGACCTCAACCGGATTTGGCAACCTTCCTGCTGGTTTCTGTGACGGGAGGACACCCGTGGGCAGCTCCAACAGGGTGACTCCGTCATCCAAGTAATCCATCACAGTTTGTGTGGTCTAGCCACAGTTGTATTTACACGTTGGCACTTTCACTGACGTTCCAGTTAGTCCCTCTTTTGTATAACCACTCACATCGGAATTTGTGATATCACTTGTCCTGTGTGGACTTGGAACCAGAGGTCACCGTCGGGGCCTGGAAAATCAGATTTGTCAACGAAACCGAGAATAAAATACCAGAGAAACATCTGATTGCTTTCATCTGAATGCTTGTGCTTGTGAGAGTGGGTGTGTCTTCCAGCAGTTGTCTTCACTGGAGAGAGTTTGCAGCCTTTCCTAAAGGAAAAAAAACTTTGTTCAGCAGTATTTCTCATTGTTAATGACCTGTTTCTACTTTGCATTAGGCAATGTACCGTGAGCTTCTTTATGGCAGTTTTGATGAAAGACCTGAGCTCTGGAGACTTAAGCAGCGCTGCTTGTGTATCTTCTATAGTGACTTAAACTGGGTTAGAGATGTTTGTTGTGAGTCTGACCTACAGCAACACAGGTTTGTCTTAAAATATAGTACAACATTCCCTCATCCGATGTTCCTCGAAAATGAGTGCGATCAGTTTTGTAGTTTGATGAGAAATTAACAAAGTCTTTACTTTTCATTACCTGCAGATTATCTCCCTGGTCATACCCTCTCTGCCCACCTTCCCTCCAGTTTCCTGCTGTTTCAGGCAATCTGTGGGGGTGTGCAGGAGTGTTCAATTACTCATGAGTCTCGCTTCGATGCTCTTACGCGTGACGGGTTTGAGTGCGGCGTCTGTACGCAGGCGGCCTGATCTCTGGCTCCCTGCACCAGGAGGAAATGCGCCGTATTCAGGGCGAGATGTGCGCCAAGCACTTACTTCCAGATTGCACACCCCTCGTAATCTCTACCCCGTTCTCCCTCTCCGCACACGGTGGACCCGGGGTTACATTGTGGAGCTTCCTGGCAGTCCGTCTCACAGACACTCGCCGCTTTGAAACGGACGGTCAATCAGAGCCGGGCCTGAAGTGCGACTGCGTGGGGGGAAATAGATTCTCCGCCGTACTGAGGGAGGGTTGAAAGGCTCTCAAGTAAAAGGCTGCAGCTGGGAAGTCTGTGTTAATTCATCGTGCTGCAGCAATGCGTGACGGCGCAGACCCGACACATTGTGACAGCTCCATGAGAACACCCACCTCATGTCAGAAACATGCTTTCATAAGCACCATTGCACACGCTCTTTTCTTTATACACTCAGACCAGCTGAAATGTTTCCATATGTTCGACTGTGGCGGCTTTATCTACATTGATCTGGCCTCTTTGCCTTCTCCGGGCTACAGACAGTCTCCACTTGCAGTGGCTCTTGTGGGTTAGCGATTATTTCATTATCGGCTAATTTTATTAGTGTTTTCTCGATTCTTTCTAACATTTCTTGTTCACAGTTGCATGAGAATCGTCCAAAACTGGACCTTATTCACTGGGAAGCAGCAAAATCTCATCCTCAGAACAGTTGATTGACCCTCAGAACACACATTTTTAATTGGCCCACAACCAAATTCTACAAGTTAATAAACTAAAGTCGTCATGATCTGTGTTAATCTTGATCTGTTCCGGTACAAACAAATCACATTCTTACCGTTATTTACAATAACGTCTCAAGACTTCTCTTCACGGCCGAGGCTGCCAGTTGGCAGGTGTTCGTTCCCAGAGACGGCAGGAAGCCGCAGAGTTGCAGGTGAAAGCATAAACAGTTGGACGGAGCGCTGGAAGTGATTATTGGCTCATTTTCCTCCGCTGTGCCAGACTTACTGGTCCGGGGGGGGGGGGGTGCAGGTGGGAGCATATATACGTTCAGCTTCGGTGCAACTGCATCATTCACACCTTTTATGGTGGAAACACTGACTTCATTGGGACAAGTAGGTTTAATCTGGACTAAATCACGGTTTTATTGAAGGAAAAAGTGTTTTTTGGGGGATTTGATGGCGGAGTGGTTTTTCTCATGCTGCTTCCCTGCTGGTTGGTTGATCCGGCGGCTGAATTAGTCAAACGTTTGTCTCTTTGTGTTAGTCCTGTGGTGGTCTCAGACTTACAGTTTGCTACCCCAATGTTAAGTAATCTCCGCAATCCCACTCTGGATGAAGCTGATAAATATTTATGTTATGTTACGAGTCTGCAATGTTTATAACCAAAAGAGCCACAAAACATGTTTAATGTTTAAAATGAGACTAACACACCTCATAAAGTTGCAGAACTCATTTTCTTATACTATCAAAACTGTATCTTATGTCTGTGACCAGTGAAAATACAAATGTGTGTTATTTTGTATGTTTAATGTTAAAGTCATACTTTTTTTTTTTTTCACCCTTTGTAGCTGTTTTTAGTGGATTTATCTCCTTTAAAGTGACTCTACCAGAACCTACATGGGAAAAATAAAAAATATAGGAGCCAGTTTCAGTTATTGATGTACATCTCTAATATGCTGTCGTTACCTACACTGTTATTTATCCTCTGTGCAGAAGTGATAACTTTTATGGGAAGTATATTTCAAAGATTTTTTTCTGGTACAGCAATATCATTTTTGTTGTTTTAGCAATTCGAGCTATTTTAAATTTTTTTATCTATTTTAGCAATTTTACACTTTTTAACCCTTTTGTTGCTGTTTGTGGTTTTAAGCTGTTCTGGAGCTTTCAACGTGGCTTTTTGTTGTTGCTCTCCACATACCTGACATACAGGTAAACCTAATGGGGTCCGCGTTGAATGAAATCAGATTTTCCTCTTAGTCTTTTCTCTTTTATTTTGGAGTTAATCGTGATGAGCTTACCCGGAGGTTCATTTGGAAACATGAAGTGAAAGGCAGTGTGCCGGTGACATTAAACTATTCTTTCATTTATATGTCAAGGACATTGAAAAACAGCCCGGTGTGGAAATACAATAATAAATAAGGTTCATTTATTTTATTTTATTTTATTTTATTTTATTTTATTTTATTTTATTTTATTTTATTTTATTTTATTTTATTTTATTTTATTTTATTTTATTTTATTTTATTTTATTTTATTTTAATTTTGTTTATAAATTTTTTTATTTTATTATTATTATTATTTTTTTTTTTTTTTCCTCTCTTCCATATATTACTTCTGTACGGATTTTGTTCATGTATGAAGAGCGTTGAATACATTCTTCATATATGTGTGAAAGCCGAATTAGTGGAGGATTTAAAACTACAAGATAGACAATGACAAAAGCGAAGGTGTCAGACCTCGGTAGTGCTCTCGTTTCAACTCACACCAGTGATCTGAAGAAACATTTGTCATCATTAGTTCAATCCTCTGAACTCTCCCGTTCTACTGCCTTTTGCTCTGTGGGTAATTAGGCGCCATGTCCGGACCGGACAGAAAAATGTCCTCCCTAAAAAAGTTGAGTTTTAGTGTTATAACAGTGCGACTCTGATCTGTGGTCTATTTAAAAAAAAAAAAAAAACATTATGAGCTCATTATGTCAGGGCAAAAGCCAAGCACACACAAAGCTGGAGGGGGAGTCTGGATTTCCTCCAGGAACAACAAATCCTAACCTATTTACAGTCACTTTCCATTATTTTTCATGACAATTGTGCGTCTCTGGGGATCCGGCCTGTCACATGCTCTGGTCTTTCTCAGAGGCACTTCAAGGCGACACATTCATGGTGTCACTCGAAGGAGCCAAGAAAAAGATGGAGTACAGCATAACAAACTCGAGGAGGATGTCCCCTGACAAAAGAGTTTGCAGAGCGCTTTCTATGAATTCAGTGGAAACATTCTAGATGTGGTAGAAAACTAACCTCATCACGTGGAATATTTGAGGGCCTCTTACCAATTCCCTCGCAAAAAAAACCCCAACATTTGTAGTTCATTTAAGGGCAGGCATGCACTGGCAGGGATGTGTTTGAGTACGTTATTGGGCCTGGAGGGAAGGAGAAGCCCATTCGTCAACAGGCCAACGCAGCGCAATGTCGGGTTGGTTTACGCAGGTCCGACAAACACCAGCGTAGACGGGAAAGATTAGGCTTGAAGGCCCCTTCATCAATCACTATCCACCTATTTATCAGCAACCGAGCAGCTAGAAGCTCACCGGCAATCGCTTCTAAAAATAGAGCCACGGTTGCTCCTCTCCTTTCTCCCTGAACTTTTAACTTGGGAGTTTATTTGAGTGCAGCGCGATCGGTGTCTTAATTAACCTCGCAAAGTTTTGTGACTGCAGCCGCCAGGGTCTTTGCTGCAGCGTGCCGCTTATCAGATTGGCACAGGACCGGATCCAGATGCGGCTGATGTGCCGCTTTCACGTGCAAAAACCAACAGAGAGAGACGGGGAAATCTCCCCGGTGAATCCTTTACAGTAGGCTTCAAAGCTTGAAGAACATCTTAGTAGTATACGAGCAGGCTGTTTGTGGACGGCAGCATATTGATGTGCTCGCGGACAGACGGAGCCCAGAGAGGCTGCGATAGGCCGCGCGCCGGGGTCCCCCTCCGTGTTACAGTCTGTCATAAATCACCCGGCGGGGAAGCTGGATCGCCGGGCCGACTGACATTTCTGCTGACTCCGGGCACTCCTCTGCTTCGCCTACTGCGAATGCTCTCACATACACATTTTATTGTCTGTTTGCATGAGAGGAGAGAGAGTGGACAAGCAGTGTGGGACACTTTTTGTGCAAGGAAACATACCCGTACTTCCTGAACATGTGGTCAGTCCATTGCAGGGATGATATGCGGAGATAGTCAGTTACCATATTACCCAGACTACTGGTCACCCCTTTCTTTTTTTTTCCTTTGGTTGACTGGTCGTTCCATCAATATATCCATTTTTTATACCGTTTTATCCTGTGTCACAGAGCGCAAGCACGAACAACTGTGCCAAACGTTTATTAAAAAGCAACTTATACGTCAGAATATATTTGTACCAGTACCACTACATGTCACTGTAAGACAACAGAAGATTGGCTACAACGCCACAACAAAAAAACAACACTCCAATATTACTGTTTTTGAGTGACTGAGAATGTCACGAAAAATTTTAATTTGCAATAGAAATTATAAACAAAATGCAGCAGAAAATAAAAACTAAAGCTTTGATTGTCTGAGTAACTTTCTTGTTTCCTAGTTACCGTATTTTCTGGACTATAAGTCCAACCTTTTTGTTATTTGGCTCTTCATGCAACATATATAAAGAAGTGACTTATATACTGAAATTTACTCCTATGAACCATCTGGGACTGAAAGTTTACGCTGTTTTTGACTGACAGCACAAGTTAATTATGGCCCAAAGAACTACGTTTCCCACAATGCAACATGGCAGCCAGATCTTTGGCCAGACATGTAGGTTTTCTTGCTCTCGTAGTGGCTGATGTTATTTCCAGCAGGCTGACGTAAGCGGAGATGAGAGGCGGGCTGCATCTCTGCTTTTTGTGTAATTTTAAAGTTCACTTGGCTCCTTTTGGCTTCATACAACTTCTTCACCTCCGCAGCAGATCTGTTCCCACATCTCCACTTAAAAATAGTCCTCATTGATTTACTAATTGATCAATGGGCTGCTTATTTAATCTGTGAGTCACAGTGTGGCCTGCAGCAGCTATGATCTCATGCGTGATATTTTTTTGCAATATTGTACCACTTATCTCATTTCCATACAAGGGTATAGGTGGGACAGGCGTGCACCAGGCTGATCGGGCCGCTGCTCAGCCGTACAGTCAGTCCCTCAGTGAGGTCTGATAAACACTGGACTGTAATCACTCCCATATGTGGCTGCATAACTCAGCACAAGCCGGGCACGGTACAGCCATGTGCACACTGCAGCAGACCGAAGCTCATTTAGACCGAGAGACGGACTCAAATTACCAGAAGAAAAACACCAAAAAAGAAAAAACGAAAAAAATGGAGGAAGAAAGAAAAATCCCACTCTTGATTACAATCCTGTGTAAACTCCTTTTACTCCTGGAATGAAACATCTGCTTCCATTTAGGGCTTTAAGACGCGTACGTACACATTAAAATGCAGCGTGCGTTGCTCCAGGAAAGCTCGGAGGCTGGAAAAAAAAACATTTCCCATTATAGTTGGCTGGAATGAGCCGGGCATCTGGCTGAGATGCGGCCACCTCGAGCTTCGCCGCAGGCCGCATGCAGAAAACTCATAATCTGGGAAGGTTTTTTTTTTTTTGTTTGTTTTTTTTTACTTTTCTTTTTAAACTTAGAGAAACCTTTGCACTCGCTGTGGACGCAGAGGAAAAGCAAGTGAAACGTGAGCGACTGAAGGGGAAAGCGACACATCAAAGCAAGTCTGTGTGTTTCACTGCGAGTTGCTTCATAACCAGCCCACTGCCTCCGTCGTAACCCCGAAGAGAGATCAGGGACAGACGGACGAGGAAGTGGAGGGTTGAATTTGATCGTTTTAATTTTGTGGTCTCACGGGAAGGCGACCAAGACCTCGGTTTGGAGCGTCTGCACCAGGACTAGATATTCAAGCATGACGGAGAACGGAGGATTCACCTTTCTCAGGACGCGATGAGACAGAAGTTTACTCCCTCCCCTATTTTCAATTATCATTCTACACAACGAGCTTCACTGTTACATATTTAATTTTTCCGTAAACTATGGACTCAAAATGGATTTGGCACTCATCTATACAACAGTATTAAATAAATCATACAGCAATACAATAAATCAAACATACCAGCAATGGTAAGGAAACAACACTAGTAGACAGAGTATTGATTTAACATCAAGACCCACTCTCTCTATATTGTGACCAGACCTGATGTTTATAAAACAGAATCGTTTGACATTGCTTGATTTGTACTTCCAGTCCGTTCCAAAGTTTTACTCCGCATCCGGACACACAAAAAAAACTTTTCCGAGTGGATTGAGCTTTCGGCAATATAAAATCTCCATATCCTCTCAAATTACGAACTCTCTCTCCAATTGTAAAGAAACGTACGTTAGTCGGTAATAATTTGTTGAACGCTTTATATAAAAAATATTGACGTATTATAGTTTACAAGATCCTTATATTTTAGCAACTTTGAATTGAATTAACAAGTTATGAGTGTGTACATCGAGAATATCTGGAGTTTGATTCCCAGGCGAGGCGGAATTTCTGTGCTGGGTTTGCATGTTCTCCCTTGAAAGCACCTCCACCCCCACCCCCACCCACCCCCAGTGCTGTTCACTCTCTTGAGCTTAACAGCTCCTCTCAAACATTTACTGCACCATCATCTACATAAGTTGAGACTTTTTTCTTTTCTTTTCAAACACCAGATACTGAGCGGATCTATATGACAAATATTAAAAATTCAAGGGAGATAGAATGTTTACAGCTTCTCCGACGTTTATACACATATTTGTTTTACATACACCAGATACTGAGCGTTCCTGTGAGTGTTTGAAGGAGCCTAAATGTTAAACGTAGGTCATACTGTTGAATTACGAAAAAACAGCATTAACTAGTAGTCCGACGTGCAAACTACAGCTTTTTCAGCCTTTTTGGCATTTACACGTGTGTGGCCATCTTTACGACAGCATCAGAACTCTTCTAAAACAAAATATAATAAAAGTAAATTTAAAAAAAAAAAGTAAAATCTTGCAGTTTCCAGTTGATCCTACTTTTGCACACAAGTTTATTTACGCCCCATAAAAGATGCAACACCCTGAAACATTGCATTATAAATCAGCTGTTTCAAACTTTTGGGTCCAGTTGCTTTACTTTCTCGGTCCATCCAAAGTGAAAGGTACATTAAACCCTTTTTCCTAATATTGAGGAGTCATTACATTGAACTGGAGAAAGCATGGACCACCCACTCAAATTTCAAAGTCATTTATGGCATGAGATTAAGATAAAGATTTAATTTAATTTAATTTCTGAAAGCAAATTAGATAATACATAGATAGTGTAAGTTACGTAGATGTGGACATTATTTTAAATAATGGAACTATAAAAGTAGTTTCCATTTCTTTTAAGCTATTTTAAATAAAGTACATATTTGGGGTTGCACAGTTGTATACAGCAAGGAATAAGTTTACAGTTTTTAGTGCAAATATATATTGGTTTAACAAGCTTGAACATATTGAAATTGGTTATGAAAAGATATAGACAATTGCATCATAATTCTATTTTTATGATTATGGTCATTAATAAAATACTACGATTCCAAGTAAATAACTCAGTACTTTTTTCCCTAGGAAAAAGTACTGAAGTTCTTATTGTACTTTATAACGTCATCCTGCATCCCCTCTGCCTGCCTGCTTTTAGACCACGGGCCGTGTGTTTGACAGCCTGTTTGAAGTTTTGTCACACAATGTATTTGTCATGGCTCAAATAAGGAAGTCAGTTTGACAGTTTGGAGTGGGAACCCCCACCGTGAGTGAGCAGAGATGCACAACGGTGTTAACCGAAGGCACAAACGACCACAACTTTGTCATTTTCCCAAAGTGAACCTAACAGAGCATATAAAAGATGTTGCATAGAGATACGTGACGTCTGGAGGATTTCATCCTGGACAGTACATCAGTCCGTCAAAGGGACAAGACAGTTACACACACTCCAGCCTGAAAAGCCACACATGAGGAGATGGAACATGCAAACTCGGCACAGTCTGTACTTAAATGAAATAGTCACATTTTGTTGTGATCGCATTCATTCACCAAACAAGAAAAACATCCCGACACTGTCAGAGTTTTCAGACGTTATCCTGATGAAACTGAATGACCTCTCCTGCATTCGTACGGACACCACAGCTACTAGTCAAAGGAAGTCGTTTTTGTTACTCGTCAGATCTCGGGTTGCAAGAGAAAACTTATTACTGGATGCATCGTGTATATATCATGTATGTATGACATGTTTATGTATTTTACACTCTACTATAAGACAAAAGAAAGACATCAGAGACAATTAGTTTGTGATCTTAGGATTTATGGATCGGTGCAGTTTTTCAGTATGTGGATTTATTTTCCATCAGGTACATAACTAATAGGAAGATGTGCAGTTTGTTTATTTAATTTGATTAAATTTAATAAAATTTACTTATGTTTAAATGTAATTATTTTTAAATTTTATTACATTTACTTATATTTAAATTTAATTAAATGTAATTATATTTAATTTAATTTATTTTATTTTATTTTATTTGGTTGTTTATTGAGCTGCACACTGAGTCAAAATAGGATCTCCGAAGTTCTCTAGCACTGGCCTGTCGATAATAAATGCTAAGATTAAGCAAATCGATTCACAGATGATTTTAAGATGAACATTAATGGCAGTTTATTAGGATACTTGCAACATTAAGGGTCTACAGGGGTTGCCACAGCAAGTCATTCATGCTGGGTGCCATTAACACCTGAGCCTGGATTGGAACCAGGATCTCCTCAACTCAAGGTCGACATTTAACCAAAACCACACAAGGAGCTATTAACATAAAAGCTGATGGCAAAAGGACAATTTTAGTATTTATGAAAGTGTCAACATTTTCTGATTCTCATGCACAACTTTTGACTTTACAGCCTAGAAAAAAAAAAAAAGAAGAAGTGCACCGGCCATGTGGCGGATGAGACCAGAACAGCAGGACAGCATGTTGGGTTCAGGCAAAAACGTAAATCTGGGACTTACAGTGAGCACAGAGCTCATCACACTCAGTGGACAAACATAGTCCGGTCTGATGAATCTTCATTTGTGACGAGGCTGCAGATGGTGGGCTCACAATTTGGCAACAACAGCATGAATCTGTGCGCACCCAGCAAGCCTCATGTCACCCGTCTGCAACAGGCGGCTGCTGCTGTAATGGCACGGGGAATCATTTCCCTGGAACACTTTGGACCTTTTTATTACCGATCGGCGATGCTCTGAATGCTGCAACCTCTATATGGACCATCTTTTGCTACGAGTTTATAGTTCATGTATTTAGTAATGATGCATTGACACGAACGGAACAAAATCACACACGACTTCACAGTGTCATCCACTTTCTTTTGTCTGCTTCAGCTGTGATGAATGTGAAAACCACAAGAGGGCAGACCTCTCCTGTAAAAACAATAGTGTGAACATAAGGAGCTGTGATCACACGCTGTTTATTCTGATACGCACTAACAACAGCCTGAGCTTCAGAGCTGTGTAGATTTGAGATAATTGAGTGAGTGAGTACATTGTGAGATGAAGTTTACCATCATGTTGAATATAAAATATAAAATGCCTGATCATCTGCTCGTACGTTCCCACAATGAGTGCATGCGTTTAGGGGAAAATGTGTGTAGGAAACGATCTGGATGGGTTGTGTTGTGATCTGTAACAATATATATTGTACCGCTGCCCAGAATCCTCTCCGACTAAAGAGGTCTAAAACACAGTGTTCGCATTAAAAATATAAATAAATAAATAAAAATAAAAAAACCTTGTGCAATAGCTTGTAGGCACAGGGCGGAGGGCGGAGTGGTGTCCAGGGCCGGTCGGACAAAAGGTTAATTCACCTGATCACATTTAATGAGACCGCCATCATCAATCGCTGCAACCTGACATAGTGACATTTTACCGAGGCCACTCGGTGACCCGCCGGCATTTGGATGCTCTACAAACAAAGAGGCCGGCGGTATGAATCCAAATCGTGTGTGTGTGTGTGTGTGTGTGTGTGTGTGTGTGTGTGTGTGTGTGTGTGTGTGTGTGTGTGTGTGTGTGTGTGTGTGTGTGTGTGTGTGTGTGTGTGTGTGTGTGTGTGTGTGTGTGTGTGTGTGTGTGTGTGTGTGTGACGAGCAGTACAGCCCGAATGCTTCCTGAAAATCTTTTCTCATTTCCCACCGATAGTGAGACAAACGTCCGTTTTACCTCAGCCGTATTGCAACGTACAAAAGACATGCGTTACAGTTGTGTTTTTTTTTTCATTTCTAATGTGATGGATGTTTTGTGCTACAAATTTATCGTATTAAAAGTCCTGCATGAATAAAGGTTGGTGGGTTAACGTAGTGATTGGACATAGTAGTTTGTTTTTATTGCTTGTTGAACAAGTTGTTTTTTTTAGTGGTGATGTGGGTTCTATACATACATGTATGCACACACAGAAGCAATGACTATTATTGTCACACTTATGTATAAATTGCACCAACAGGTCAATAATTGCCAATACAAAACATTTAACAACAGTATTGTACGTGTCGCTCATCTGTTTACCAGCATTAAAATCACTTCGTTAACAATGCACAACATCAAAACAACCAAACATACAGTATATGAGAGAGCCAGAAAAGAAACTAAAACTAAAGATTCACACCATAATGGCTTGGTGTAGTTGTTTTTAAAAGTAACTGTAACTATCATGTAAGTTTGCAGCGTTTCCCTCTGAGAAGCAATGGAAGAATAAACTTGCATAATAAAAAGTGTCATTGCAAAGTCCAACCGTTGCACTAAAAGCTCCTCTGGATGTTTCCATAATGAAATGAGGCGGCCGTCGTGACTTCCTCCTGCTTCAGGTTATCGGACTCAGGCTCACTCGTTCGCCGTGGCGTCGCGTCACGTCGGTTCGTTTGCATGTTGCCTCTCCACACTTGATCAAAGCTCCACATGGTGCGTTTTCCTCTTTGCATGACACGAGCCAGATTCACTCATTTTCATAATGTCACACTTAGGGATGCACCGATATCACTTTTTTATTAATTTTCTTTCTTCAAAAATGAGTAGTGTGTGAGTACTTGCATTTGAGTACTCACCGATACCGAGGACTTAGGCCAAAACACACATTTATTAAATTCTTTTTTTTAAACTTCCACAGATGTTATTTGAACAACATTTCTACATTGCGATGTAGTGACATTCAAAGTTAGTTCTTTTATGGCACTGCCACATATACTGTAAGAAAACTCTTTATTTTTAATTTCTTAATTTTATTTATTTCAGGCAAAAAAAATAAAACTGTTCACATTTAACATCAAATGTGAACTGGAACAGGAAAGAAAGAACGCTCCAGTTTTGGCTGAAAGGGAATTGGAAGAAGACAACTTATTTAATCCCACCGCCATTTTCAATTAATATTTACATAATGAACTTCACTGTTACGTTCAAAACTGCATGGCAATCATCTATACACATTATTGAATAAATCCTACAGCAAGAAAATAAATAACACATACCAGCAATAGTATGAAAACCAAAAAAATTAATATTTCAATAGAGCTTTGTCAAAAACTGAGTACTAACATTTAACAAAAGTACTTTCAATAAAACTTTGTCGCCGGGAGGGTGTTTGGTGGAACAGACTGAACCATTTCACTGCACAGTTTTAGGCAGAGAGCCTCCAACCGGTCAATTTTCGAAAAAGACGGCAGTGGAGTGCCGTAAATCGTGCGCTGCCGTAAAGTATGAGTACTCATGCCTGGTATCGGACCGATACCCGATCCCGGTATCGATGCATCTCTAGTTGGACCGAATCCAGCGCGCTCGTCGTGTCCGCCGCACTGTGTGTTTCCAGAGCGGCCTTGTTTATCTCGTGCGTGGGAAAAGGTGCTGCGTCCGCCTGAGACTGAAGTTCCCGGAGTGGCAGCTGTCGGGAGAGAGAATCCCTCTGAGGTAGCTCTCAGGGATTATCAAACCATCGAGCGGAGATCATTGCAATCCTCATGTGCTTTGACTCACCTTGCAAGTCTTCGCCGGCGTGGACGCACTCGCCCGCAAACCCACATAATGCCCACGCCTACGTTTGTGTCCCGATATTCTGAAGTTGCATCCGTCTGGGGAACGGAGAGCCTGGGAGAGTCCATCCCCGCCCGGTCTCACACGCATGCAGGCGAGTCGAAAACCGAAGGCTGGAGGTTATTTATAGTCTCCCCGCTGATGCTGAAGCCGTCAATCGAGCCAAAGAACAAAGCTCACTCGTGGGAAAAATGATAGCAGGATCTTTGTTTTTATAGAAACATGTGACTCCAAAGAGGTGATTTGATGATTCGATTTTTTTCCCCAGAGTTGTTGCAGAGTCGACGTTTTTGCTGCCACCTACAGTTTGGGTGCATACAACGCTTACATATGGTTACGTAACATTTACACAGATTCACATGGGCCACAATGACAAGAATCAATACGCCAATATAATAGACACAACACTACATAATTACAGACGACCTATTTACACCCGTCCATCCATTTTGATCATGTGAAGAGTTCCAGGCCAGTAAATTCTGTCTTCTTCTTGGGATAAATGTGTTAATCCATCAGCATTCAATATGAATCATACAGCAAAAGTTGCAATTTGTCCACAAATTTATCTATTTTTTAATATGAACGGACGCTTTACAACCATGCCGCAAACTTGAGTTAGAATAAGAACTGCAAAATGTATTGACTTTTGCCAGTAACATTTAACGTTTTCAGGACAGAGGGCCCTCGGGCCACATAGTTGGACTGTGGACGCGCCTGTTCTGGAGCGTTTTATCCGACTCGGGGTCGCAGGATGTTTGATCTGATCCCAGCTGACTGTGGGTGAAGGCAGGGTGCGCCATGCATAGGTCACCAGTGCATCACAGGGCAAACACACACACACACACACACACACACACACACATTCATGCCCACAGGGAACGTTGCCAATTAACCCCAAACTAAGTCTGAATGATATTTTGATGTTGTCTTCACAATATAAACACGCACAATATATCAAGACAGAATAAACTGTGATCAATTATGTTTCCATGCCAGTTTTGAAATGAAGTACTTTTTAAAATGAACTCACTTTTGTTCTGTTCATTCAAAATAGGGTCAAATATGACAATTGATCTCAATTTTATTATTCTGTTATACTCCTTTCTTCTTTTCGGCCTCGCTATGAGAGATTTGACGAATATGAACACCTGAAAGATTTTACTTTTAGTGTCTTTCACTACTTCCTGACCAAATCAGGCCCCGTTTAGCTGATGTTTCAAGTGAAAACTAAATAATAATAATAATAATAATAATGATACTAATGCATCAAACTTGCATCATTCTAAATGAGGAGGGATTCTTAAACTTCCGAGCCATATGTTTGACACCAATGAATAAAAGCAAAAACCTGACCAGGAATATTATTATCCATTAAATATATTGCAGCTGTTGGCTGAGGGCTCACATCCTGCGTCTCTGTTGCTTCTGTCTCGTTTTAGAAGGAATCAATGGATTACGTCACCTGAAGCAAACTGTTGCTCACATTACACTTGCTCCTTGTCTGTGCAGTCATTTTATTGAATGATTGCATAAACTGATCTCTACAAGCGGAGCTTCTCTCTGGTCTCACTTCTCCTGTAAAGAGTGTGTTTTCATCAGTCCCTATACAAAAAAAAAAAAAAAAGGCCAAAGGCCACAGGGGCCAGTGCATGACATAGTGTAACTGAGGGACAGTGTGAGGTCAAGTTGTGTTTATGTAACATGCATGAATATGCCTTTGTGCCTGTGCACATGCATGTGTGAGTAAGCAGCCCCGGGGCTCTAATTAGGGGTGGGGGTGGGGGTGGAGGGGTGGAGGGGTAGTTCAGGTATCTCAGTTTGGTCGGTTGTAACCCGATCGTGACACGAAGGAAAACGATGCCTTTATTTTCTCTGCTCTCCTTTCAATGGGCTTCATTTTTCCTCCGGCTTCAGGCTGTTGCAGATTAAAGCTGCATTTCAACACGAGCTATTTTTAAAGGGAGGGAGGGAGGGGGAGCGAGAGAGAGAGCGAGAGAGAGCGAGAGAGAGACTTTAGGTGTTTTCCTGTCACAGAGGGGGGTTTCTACTGATTAAAAATTGATGAGCAGCTGAGTGCTGTGTAGCTTGAGCTGAGCATTCCTGCACTCTTTTGTGTGTGTGTGTGTGTGTGTGTGTGTGTGTGTGTGTGTGTGTGTGTGTGTGTGTGTGTGTGTGTGTGTGTGTGTGTGTGTGTGTGTGTGTGTGTGTCTGTGTGTGTGTGTGGGTGTGTGTGTGTTCACAAAAGCAAGAAACACAGAGAGAATGAAGAATTGTCTCTCTGACATAGTTTTTTGTTGTTGTTGTCTTTGTTGTGGTACAGAGTGTTATGTTTTCAAGAAGTCTATATTAGTGCAAAATATAGTGGAATCACCCCCCCCCCCCCCCCCCCAAAAGAAAAATCTCCATTTTGCAGCGTTTGGCATGCACGTTTGTTTTTTTTTACAAAACTCACCTTGTCAACACGACATGGATTCTAATGCTCGTCTGCTATAGAGCCAGTTATATTTCATGGCAGCATCATGATGATTTCTCAGTTGGTTTTGTTTTGTCTGCTACTCTTAAGAAAACTGTGTGGAAAAACAGTCGACGGTTCCATTGTGATATTTATAATTGAAGAGATTTCTCAGAGGACTTCTGTAAATAATCTTCCAGCTTGTTGTCACATTCCATACACAACCGATGTCCACCAGTTTAATGCGTTTTTAGAAATATTTTTGCTTTAAAAGGTACCAGAAAGACGACTTTTATACATTTTATGTGTGCAAGTTTAGGAAGAATGAGCTTGGATTCTCTGGCTGTTATTACTGTATTATTGTTCATTTAGATCAGCTTACCAGATCTTGTCCCATGACTGATAAAGATTATACAGAGTTAAAGTACACTCTTCCTTCTTTTTCTTCATCCCATCCAATTGTAACGCACGTGAAACCTTTTCTCATCACAGTAATTGTTCCCACCTGTTAGAAATCTTACGGAATCCAGCCCTTGTTCTGTGTGAAACTCCATTTTCTTCTTCATGCAAAGCTAATTTAAGCCTCTGCAGTCGGATGTAAACAAATCAAGAGGGTATTGTTTATAATTGCAGCAGTTTTTAGTACCAGATGTCGTCTTCTTTTTTCTTTCCCACTTTGATGCCTCTACAGTATCCCGGCTTCAAAGAGAATCTCACTAAAAATCCATTTCTGAAGTCATTCCCATGATTTGATGAGGAGATTTGAGGAATTAAAGCGTCCATGTTCCGACACACATTGTCCTCCGAAGTGCATCTAAACCTGTTTGTCTACACAGAAAATCAGGTCTCACCCTGCACGGGTGTAAAATGACTGATTTTACACATTTTACCTCTGTAATTGGTGTTTACAGTCGCTTCACACATTTAAAATAACTTTTATTTCTTTAAAGGTATATAGCACATCTGTCACTGAGTTTCACCTCTGTGACCTTCCCCTGGCGGGAACATTAGTGTTATTATCACTCGGTGGATGAGCAACATACATGTAAACTCAAGGGACATTTGAGAAAAGAGTAAAGGAAAATAAAGAACAGGAAAAAAAACTAAACAAAGGAAAGGACTGCAGGGGAAATGGGGCCATGATACAGCCGTTACGCATCTATTTATGAAACTTCCATTCTTCTAAAGTCACATCGGCTGAGATTAAACTGGGATGGACGGGTAGATTAAACTCAATGCATGGCCTAAAGTCTAGGATGTTACAAAACAAAAACAAATGACAATCACTGGCTTATGCACTTTAGTTTGACACTGTGTACTTCTTGTTTTTAAGATCTATTGATGTTTTACGCTCTTATTTTCCGTAAGGTGACTTGAAAGGCGCCTCCAAATTACATGTATTATTATTATTATTATTATTACAATCACGCTATAAATTGCTTCTGTAAGAAAAAGGGTCTTAAAAGCACCTGTCTGTCTCTCTGTCATGACTTTTTTCCATTTTGCATGAACTCTCCTCGACGTCTCTTAACAACACCAACGACCTGCTCCTGATCGAGCTGCAGAAGCTGCTGGTGCTCGTTGGCCTAATAAGATGATATATGTTGGATTTTTCAATACAACAAATCCAACATATTCTCCATTGTTGCATGCTGTCTGTCTTCGTCTCTGTTTGTGGTGTAATTCTGTGGCCGAGTTGCAGCGCCACCTATAGGCCTGGCATATGCACTACATCGTTTTGAGTAGTTTTTCATAGTGACGTGTGGACACAGATATTTCCTGCGCCGATGCCGTGTGGACGGGAAACTTTTTAAGAATTACGGGGGGGGGGGGAACCCGATCGTTTTGGCTTGAGTGGGCGGGGCCTAAAACTGTCCGGCGGACACCAGGTAGGCCCCGCCCCAAACTTTGAGAACCACTGCTGTTAGACGTGTCTGCTTATAGACCCCGCTTAGGCAACGTTTCAAGTAAAAATGCATCATTTTTGTATTTGTTTTACAAAAGTTTTGCGTTTGGATGGCAAAATGACATTTTCCTCTCAGACCACTAGTGGGTGCTGTTTGTATGTTTAAAAAAAAGCAACCAAAAAACCTATGTATGTTTGGGATCCTCTTCATCTTTGTTTTTTTTGTTTTTTTTGCTCTTTTTTCACAAGAACAACAACAACAACAACAGGGCCTTGTCTGATCTGAAACGGAGATTAAATCCAGCCACGGTGCCAACACCACATAAAGGTGGAGAAGCTGATGTTTGCAATGACAGAAATATCCTCTCAGACGTCTGAGTGCAGAACCGTTGCGTTCAGGGTCACTTTCTTTGTGTTATTAAACAGGAACATGCAAAAGAAAAAGAAGGAGTCAGGAGAGAAAAGGAGATGATGAGTTGGAAAGGTGAGAGCGGCACAAATGAACAGATGACCTCATCCTCACCTGCCCCTGCAGTTGAGGTGGGATTATTGGTTAAAAAAAAACACAACGCAGGGGAGCTCATACGAATGAAAGATCGCTGAGGGTTGGAGGGGTTAAAGAAACACAAGGATCTGTGTCTCCTTTAAGAGAAATGCTTTATATCATAGGTGACAATCCGTTATTAGCACTTTCTTTTAGTATTTGCTGAGTTGTGATGGAGTCTGGTTGACATTAATATTCCAGCAACTTTACAGTTCCACTCGGGAGGGATTTTTTTTTGGGGGGGAAAGACACTATCAATAATTTACTCACATTGACACCTTGAGGCTCTGCTGCGTATTAGAAAGCAATCAAGTATTTATTATTACTACACTTGGCCTAATTCCAAACAGAAAGGATGAACACCTGCTGCCGGGAATTCTAAACAAACCAACTGGGAAAGTCAGGAGTTGTTCTCATTAACTGGTCGGAGTGAAGGAGGGAGAAAGATTGGAGTGGCACCGCAATGTGCTAGTAGATTAGAATGGTGTACAGAGCAGGTCAGCCTTGAGAAGAGTTGCTGTTGTTGTGGTGGGAATCGTTTTCTCCACTGGCCCACCACTACTTTTTTTGCTCAATCTTATGTTTTCATGAGAAATTATTATTATTTTTCTTTTCTTTTTTCGAGGCTTTGTTTTGTTTAACTCTCTGTGACTTTAATTCACTGGTGTTATTACTCTATTTTCTGTGTTTTATCTCAAACTTTGACATTGTGATGATCATCTACCACTGCATTTGGCCAACTTCCATTTTGTTTGGAATAACATATTACAAAACTTCCTCCACCAACACTTCTAACTCCAATGACACTGCGTGTCATACGTGTGTGGACTCCATCCAATCACCCCGTGGTGAATACAAGCAAACGGAGAGGAACACAAAATCATTTCCAGCAGATAGTTTTCATGTAAAAAAAAAAAAAAAAGAGTATAATGCACACAAAAGCCTAATTTCAATACTACTGTTTACACTGGATGTCACTCTTAGTTCATTTCATGCAAAACACATGCAGAGTCGATGCAAAATGTATTTTTGCATGAACCTGCAGTTGAGCACACTTTATACAGGATAGTGGTACATTACGCCCAATGTCTTGAAATGTTCTTCAATATCACAGGCTTGCAAGTTTACATGTATTTCACAATAGTTTTCCTGAAAAGAGATAATCTACTCTTCCTGCTCGGGATCAATCAAGTCTTTGTATTTCTTTACTTGTTTGTTGATTCAAATAGAAGTGTGACTAACACACGAAGTAAAGTCAAACATTTGCATTATGATTCATAGATTTGAGCCCACTTCCTCTTATAACTTATTTTTCTTAAATGATTCAACTACATTCTCAGAGACAGTCTCAGTCTTTGTTTGTTTTTCAGATGCAGGCTAAAAAAAAACACAATACATTTTCTCAATGGGCTGCAACCTGCACGCTGATATGGATATTGAAACCTTTCGTGTCTATTATGGTAATTCAAGAATGAGAAGCTTTTCCGGATTGTCTCGATTTTAGACCCCCCCCCCCCTTTTTTTTTTTTTTCTTCCTCTCTCTTCAGTGCAGAGCCTGCAGCTAAAGATTGGAGTGACATGCACCATTAATGAGAGAGAGAGAGAGAGAGAGAGAGAGAGAGAGAGAGAGAGAGAGAGATCACGGTAAAAACACAGCAGCAGCTCCTATAGATGAGCTCCATCATCGTGCGCTGAGCAGAAACGCCGCCTGCCCTGTGCGCATTTGGATCAGCTGTTCTCGGGACTTTGCGCCGCAGTGATGTTCGTGCGCTCTTAGCGGAGCTCAAGGAAGAAGAAGAAGAAAAAAAAAAAAAACACAACCGGAGAAACGGAGCTGAGGGGGAAAGAAAAAGACGCCGGTTTGTTGTTGTCATCGTCTCCTTATCCGCTGGAATAACATCGCATGGGGACATGAACAGTGTGGATCCAGCCTCTACCAAACTGTTGACGTTCAATCAGCGGTAAAAAAAAAAAATACTCCCCCTCCAAAAGAAAAAAAACCCCAACCCTTTCCTCTTTTACCTGTGTGAATGCATGCCACCACGACTCATCTGTTGAATGCATCCCTCTCTCTATGCTGGTTTTTGTCGTTTCCCTGCAGCATTTTTGCGTTTTTTTTAAACTCCTGGTGCGCAAAGGCGCCGGTCTGCGCGCAAAGTGCCTCATTACCAAGTTTGATTGGTTGATTATTTCATCGTCTGTGTTGAGTTTTGATACTTTTACGCACCGAGTGCTTATTCTATTCGTCTTTAACAATTCACTCTTATCTGCGGAACTGAGAATCCACAAGTCTCCGGTGTGGAAGTGCTGGCGGCGATCATCAGATAAGCTTTTAATTAAACCACACGGTTGTTTTTGTTTTGTTTTGTTTTGGGGTTGGTTTTGCGCTGCTTTGTGTTTAGTTTAACGTCTTTAAAAAAACAAAAAAAAACAGGTTCATTAATTGATCGGCCTCCCCTTCGGATCATTTGCATTACAGCATGCACACGGAAAAAAATGCATTATTCATGACATGCTTCTCAGTGCAGGATGCATGCAGCAGAGAGTAGGCTGTGTGGACACACACACACACACACACACACACACACACACACACACACACACACACACACACACACACACACACACACACACACACACACACACACCGAATCAGAGGCTTTAAGTGTGCAGCTGAGTTAAGATGTAGTTCAAGGTTGCTCTCCAGCAGCTCATTTCCAGCTTCCTGCTCTGGATGGATGTGGGAAAATGCCAGTGCTGCAGAGCTTTGGGCTGCAGTGACAGTACAACACACAGACCCAGAGTGTGTACAGTCATAGTACAGTGGCTCTTATGACACCCAGCTGCCTGGAGAAAAGGTCTTTATTTATGTATTTATTTTTTCATTTCCCCCCCACCATATTGCACCATTTCAGGAAAGGAAGGAAACAGTGATGACATGAAACTGACCATGACAGTTTCTGCAGAAAGAGTTGAATCATCAATGTCTTATATTTATAAATGGGGTTTTCAATGTGTGTGTGTGTGTGTGTGTGTGTGTGTGTGTGTGTGTGTGTGTGTGTGTGTGTGTGTGTGTGTGTGTGTGTGTGTGTGTGTGTGTGTGTGTGTGTGTGTAACCACCCACTCACACAGCGTGAGCCACCCTCCACCTCTCGCTGCATATGCTCTGTCTCACGCCAAATCGTGATTTCTTTTTTCGCTTGACTTCCTCATGATTTCCACATCATAAGGTATTATTGCTAATGACTGTGGGATCCACAGGTAATAAAAATGCATGAATCTTCTTACGATAGTTGGATGTTTTTAAATTGGGAATATTTGGTCCATCTCTTCTATCATTTGATCCCATTCAGTGTGACATAGGGGTAATGGCACTTTGATTATGAACGTGCTCAATTCTGCAATAGATTGCACCTTCAGTTTGTGCTTTGCAGATGATTTTCTTGAAAATAACACCAGGACCTTTAAGTGTGTTCAAATACTGTGCGCTTGGTTGTGTTTTTTACAGAAGAACTTGGTACCGCTTCCGTGTTTGCTTGCTTGCGTTCATCCTTAAAGTGATTGGCGTTCCCACGTGCACAGAAATGTGGGGTTGAACATGTTTGTGGAGGAAGTTATCAAATAAAAACAGCGGAAATAAATTGCAAATTGGAAAAAAAAAAGAAGAAAGAAATTGAAGGTACAACACAGAAAGTCTCTTCAAGTCCATTAATAAAAGTCATGGAGATCCAGGTGAGGAAACGCCTCTCACCTCGTCTGACTCCTCCCAGTATTTTTGTGCAAATAGGGAACAAATGAATGTTCCATATTGTTGATCCAGTTTAAGGTATTGTGTTGCACATTACGGATTAAGCGGGAAAGATAATGAATGTTTTTACTCGTCCGAGCTTTGCTGGATTTGAGATTTTCTTCTTCTTTTTTTTTTTTTTTAGCTCACAAAGAGTCACTGGAGGAGTGACTGAGGAGTCAGAACTTTTATTAAGTAGAAGTAGAAAGGTTTGGCTCCTTCTCAATGGTTAGTATGACGGGTGGCGGTGTGATTTATACTTTACATTCCACGTGCAGGATGGAGCCTTTCAGTGGCCGCCGTCTTGGGACAGAAACCACGATTTGTAACCTTTCCCGTACTCCATTACCGAGGGCAGCCGCTGAGTAATGAATATCCATTTTACCTGTTTCTCTTCCAGACCTGCTTCTCTCTGGTACGAAGCTTTCAAAGTCATTTTTCTTTGGCAAAACGACCGTTGCGAGTCTTGCAGAGCGACAGTCTGGAGCTCTGCAGTGCAGAGTTCAAGTCGAGAAATTGTGAGCAGCTTTCAAACCATTATGGCTTTAACTCGCTCACTAACGCGTCTGCAGAAGCTGTAGCGGATTCATCCCAGATAGACACTTCCCACTTAGACGCTAGTGGTTTTTTCCCAGATAGATGCTTCCCAGATAGACGCTTCCCAGATAGACTCCTTAATATAAGAAGTGAATTATTTGAAACATTTCAGTGACCTAGGATGAATAGTAATGTATTTTCTACACATAAAGACACATAGTACCGCTGTAGCAGACCCGAGGCTTAACCCCCCCCCCCCACGACAACAATGCTAATGGGTTATTTATCTACGTCTGTATAAGTGCTCGTATTTATCACAGCACTAAACATTAATGCATAGCGCAAGGTCACCACACATCATGCAACCCCAATGCAAAATAAACCCTTTAATAGGCTCGTATTTGATCTCTGTGTTTCCTCATTACGCCACGTCTCTGCCATGGTAATTAAAAATGAATGAGTCGCAGCAAACGTGATTGAATAGTTGTGTTGAACATCGTGCCGCGTGTGCAGGATTTTCTAAAAATTTCAAGAAGGGACATGAATGCATGTCACTGAAAAATGACGGGTGTTACGTTTAAGTGCCTCCTAGTGGCGCTTCAGGTGAAGCTTTGAGCTTCATTGTGAAGAATCTGAGCTCAAGTTTACTACGGCGCATGTTGTATTGTCTTGCTGTGCCAAACACTGTTAAAGAAAACTTCACTTAAAATTTTACTTAAAATTCTGAAATATTAAAAAGTACTTAAAGGCAAGCGCTAAGGATGTTTGCACATGATATTGTACCATAGATCCAAATTCTGTGTCCGAAAGAGAGATTAAATGAAGGAGTCTGGAATAACATCCTTATGATTCACTTTTTAATTCAGAAGTATTTAAATGAGAAATGGTTGTCTATGCAGGCACTGAGGGGATTCATTGAATTGAGCTTTCAAGAGGCCTCGGCGCACTTTGTATGTTTCTTATCTGTTTAGTCTGAGAGAAACAAAACCTCCCACATGTGGTGAAACACCTCTCACTTCAACCCTTCAGTGGCCACTCTTTGAAATATGTGTAAATGGATAACACTCTGGTGCTGTTAATTAGACTTCAGGACCTACTTTTCTTCATTATTTTTTTTTTAAACTAAATGTCAATCTTAAGTGAAACAAAAAAAAAAGTTTGCAAATTGAAACTCTGAATTAAAAATGTCTCTAATTATCACAAAATTGTTACTGATTGTCTTCAAAAATAACTTGTACAAACCTGTGTTCTCATTCTAAACACCATATAATACTAAAGTTATGCACAAAATGTGATTTTGCCAGAAAAAGTGATGTGTACTGTACTTTTAGCTTTTAACAAAGAAACCAGAAAAAGCCAGATATGACCTAACATGGTTAAGGCACATGTTGACTGCTTGTAAAGTAAAAAAGAGAAAAGCCTCCTTTGAGGCATTATTGGAAGACAGAAACCAGTATTTGAAGATTCCTGAAGGCTATAAACCAAGATATATTTACAGAAAATCACTGACGCAAAATCTGACTTTTGTCCAACAACGTTTCTCATCATTTTCGATAATGGTTCTAAAGAAACGACTCGCGAGACTGTCATGTTTATGCTTCGTTTTATTCTCTGTTGTTGCTGTGTTTCTTTAGCAGCGATACGCCACCTCTACTGACCTGATAGAAGTACTACGATGCTTTCAGAGTTTCTGATGTCTTCATGTGGACGGAAACGTTTTTAGAAACCCAAGACGTTTTCGTCCCAAAGAAAACCCCACTCTTGAGTGTTTTCACTTTTTGTATTATTACGCAAAATTTGGGCTGAGATGACAACATTTTCAAGTAATAACTACGTATTTTATCCTTCAATGAAAAGCATGAATGATGTGCAGTTATCCAAACATGTGTCAACAATTTGGAAATGAAAAATTAGATCAATCTAAGGTCCAAAGATATAATTCATCAGCATTTTGGAAAGAAAATTCATCTAAATTCCTCCTCTCTGCTTCAGCATTTGAACGCACCAGGATGAGTCAGAGAATTAAGAACCAATCAGAGGTCGCCTTTCAAAAGGTATTCACCATATGGTATTAATTGACCTATCACGTTGCTCGTCACTGGGCGTAATACAAACCGGGAAGTCAGTCGCGAGTTGTTTACTCGAGCCGATAATTCGCTATATTTTGGCAGAAAAAGATGAATTTAGGCGAAATTAATCGGTGACAAGTAGTAACGGACATATTTTAGAGGCTTTGAGTAACACGTCCGGCATTTTTCCAGACAGCTTTTCCGAAAATTGACCGTCCAAATGACAGCCGGACGGCTCGCGGCCTAAAACCACGTCCACCAATAAGATGAGCTTCCAGGTTAGTTTGAACCAAAAACAAAAAAAGAAGTCAACTCACTGAGGTTATGAAAAAAATAAAAATAAAAAATACCTCTCCTGGGACACAGAAGAAGGTTTAAAACGTTTATTCATCCGTCAACGTCTACTTTCTGTAGAGTGCCAACTTAAAATATCTGTCAGAGAGCCCCGGCAGGAAACATGCTGATGACAGCAGCGCTCGGATTAGCCTGCAGATACATCCTCACACATGCTAAATGCCACCGGAACCTGCAAGATATGCAGGGAAATAATGTCAGCAGGCATCTTTTATTAAAACTGATGCATGCATGATCTGGTCTCCTTTGGAAAAGGACGCATCAGTGTTTCCTAGGCGAAAGGAGGTTCTAAAGGAAGCATTGAGCCTCCTTTCCTTAGCTTTGAGAATTCCAACGCTCCTTTTCACGGCCACCACTGAAACACTTCCGGAGGTTAAGGAGAAATGGATAGGAAAGGAGACAGGAGGGACAATTCGGACGCACCCTAAGGTTGTGCAATAAAATATATTTCTATTGGTATATTAACATTTGCATATCGTGGAAGAAGTCCGAAGCGCCAAAGTCGGAAAATGTAAGAAAACTAGAGCTACACTCGGTAGAGTGCAGACCGTCGCCAACGCCACATTTGTGTGTGGAACCGAGTTAGCATCGCTAGCATGATAGCCGTTAGCTCATATAGATGCTAACTCTGTAGGTCAGGCAGCAACATCACCGTGTGACACACTGAGCAGGGAGCGTCTCCATGGCAACCGATGCTGATCTCCTCCATGAGGAATTCCTTTGGTTGGAGGTTAGTTATGTTTGAAGCATGTAAAAATTATAGATTCTCCTGTTTGATCTGAACTGTAACATCACATTACTTTTATGTGCTTTTCTGCTTTTGGAGGCTTAGGTTCCAGTCTGAGAGTTTAGAAGCTGCTAATAAGCTGTTGCCAATATTTCCTCTATTCTGAATGCACATATACAGTGGCTCTACGCTCTCCCTTTGCTTCTGGTATTCACTATCAGTAATGGTTGTTACAGTAATGGATTAGACATTACAATTTGAGCTTGAAATGCAATTCTCTTGAGGCATTTGCAAGCTTATGTTTTGAAACCAAAACTATAATAAAGTTCTACTTCTTGTAACCAAAAAAAAAAATACATTAATAAAGTTCCTTAAAAAACTATTTTGCAGAAGTTGAGTTTACAAAGGAGAAGCATCAAAACCTCCAGTTAAATTGGGAATGTTGTTTTGGGGGGGGGTATTTTGCGGTTCAGCACAGTGAGGAAGTTGTATATTTGCATTTGCACATTGCAAGTTTATATACTTTCCTCCTCAAAAAACACACTATTGTTATGAAGATGATGTTCCTTTAGGGATTACGAGCCAAACACAAGAGAGGTAGTTTTGTTTTTCTTTCATTTCACCCTGAAAGTGTCAAACTATAGATGAAGATCTTGAGCCGAACACTTGCGTCACCTCTCTTTTTGCCGACGTCATGGTGCCATCAGCTCACCACAGTGGCAGGTTTTCTTAATTACTGTTTGACTCTCATGTTTTGTGGCGCTGTGATTTGTAAGCTATCATTTCGTTCACCTCGTCCCTGTGTAATCTCTATGTGTGTGTTTGTGGGGTGATAATTTCATCTCTTGACAGTACATACAACGTGTTACCCTGCAGCAGTTGCACATTATCCCCTGTGTTTGTGTCGGGCTTTATATTTTAACCCTTGCCGCCCCTGATGTTGGTGCATTAACTTAATTTTTGTTGTTGTATAACATCTTTTTTTGCTGACGTCATGATTACTAAAAAGGAAAAACAAGAGGTATGGTCACATTATGTCCATTTTTCTAATTCACTTCTATGATTTCTGGCTTTTTTCAACACAATAAAGTAATTCATCCAGTTGGACAAGGCCGGATCAATAGTAATATGATGATGGTGACTGAAGATAACCAGTGATACATCTGTGGAGCTCTGTGAACAATATCACTGAACTCCACAGACGGTAGTCTTGGTGTCGTCACTGCGCTGTAAAACTAATGTAATAATCAGACTGCAGCACAGGGCGCCTTCAGTTCATCTTAACTCATTTATGAACCCAAGAATAACTAAATAACTGACTAGTTTTTCTTGTGATTTATCCCCAAGGACATTGATTTCTCACACAATCAGCCGAATCGCTTATTGCTGGCTTATTTTTATTATAGTTTTAAGTGTAATTGTGCGATATCTTGGCGTAAATATCGAAAATAGCCAGCATGTCTCTGTTTGAAGAGAGAAAAAAAGGAAACGAGTATAATTTACATCTGGTATATCTTTTGTCCACTGCTTCCAAAATAGGCAGGATTTCAAAGTTGTAATAAGCTCGGCTCTCGATTCCCATATTGTTTCTCAGCCTTTATGCTAAGCTAACGCTAAACGCAGTCCAAAACAAATTGTTAAAGATACAAGAGTCGTCTTCATCTTTTTATTCGTCACTGAGTTTAAAGGATAACGTCTTTGAAATTAGGTTGGGTTGTTTTTACTGTGTGTAAAGCTAAACTTTTCCTTTACGTTTGCATTTTATACGTTTTGGGGTTTTTTGGTTCAAATATGAACGCAAAAAATGTAAACAGACGACTAATTTCTGTTGGGATTTTTCTCAGGAACGTTGACTTTTCCACACAAATAGCTGAAACGCAGATTGCTGGCTTACTTTTTAAGCGTTGCAGCTGCTCTCTTTGTTGGAGTGAAGCAGCTTAATTTAACGTAAAGAATAAAAACAGCTAGCCGAGCTCATTCAATCTGCATTTATGTGCAACTAGTTTGTATTTTTAATAACAGCTCCAAAATAAAGACAGAGAGCCGGACTATCGACTGATTTGCTTGTTTGTTTGTTTTACAGTTTTGATGCAATGGTACCTCAAAACAACCTCATTGGAGCTAACAAACAAACATTGTGGTAAACTCTGTATTTTTATTCTAGAAGTTATGGTTGAGTTTGCGTTTTCCACTTCCAGCTAACATCCAAAGCAGGATAAAGTTTTATTTTGAAAATTTATGTTTTTGCTGTAAAGTTAGTATGTAATTCCAGTCTGTTTTGAAGCGTGAACTCTGAATGCTTTTCCTGCTTTTCAACCCTTGAACAATTCATGATATCTTGTGAGCAGAACTTTTCCTTACTTCCTGCTTCCTTTCTTTCTTTCTTTTTTTTCATCCATACATTTTACATCTGGACTCTGCCTGTACATTTGGTTATTTGATCGGCAGTCTGCTCTCCCAGCCAGGCTCCATCTATCACTCAAACCTAATTCAATTCGGGTCCACATCTCAATCAGATCTGGGTTGGCTGCCACTCCCGGCCAGTCACCACGCCACAGGCAGCCCCAGCTCTCCGATTAAGACGAGAGAGAGAGAGAGAGAGAGAGAGAGAGAGAGAGAGAGAGAGAGAGAGAGAGAGAGAGAGAGAGAGAGAGAGAGAAAAGAGGAGTACAAGAAGATGGGAAGAGTGGGAGTCGTAGTCTAAATTAGGCAGATTGAGATAGAGGGACTGGAGGAGAGCAGATGTTGCACCTTTCACTTGTGTAGGTCACAGTTTGTGTGTGTGTGTGTGTGTGTGTGTGTGTGTGTGTGTGTGTGTGTGTGTGTGTGTGTGTGTGTGTGTGTGTGTGTGTGTGTGTGTGTGTGTGTGTGTGTGTGTGTGTGTGTGTGTGTGTGTGTGTGTGTGTGTGTGTGTGTGTGTGTGAGATGAGGGGGTAAACAGTGTGTATGACTGTGTGTTTTGTGTTGCAGCTCTGCCTCGGAGGACTTGGGCTGCAGGCGTGGAGACTTCAGCAGGAAACACTATGGATCGGTGGAGCTGGTGAGTCCCGCCCACAAAGCGCCGGCGTTCGTTGCTCTCTTTGTGTCTCAGCGATGATCTTCGCCTCCCTTTCTCTCTCTCTCTCTCTCTCTCTCTCTCTCTCTCTCTCTCTCTCTCTCTCTCTCTCTCTCTCTCCCTCTCTCATCGATTCCTTTCATGGAAGATCTCCCCTCCCTTTCTCTGTGTCTTTCTTTCTGTTGTCATGGGCGGACCACGGAGGGGGCTGCTGATGAGTCATGACGTACTGGGTGTGGTCCAGCGATGGATCAGAGCGGGCGGACGCACGACACTCAACTTCACTTGTTTTGTTTCGACTCTGTGAAGCTTTGCAGCTCGGCCGTTGCGTCTTTGCGGTCGACCGCTACAGCTTGTCGAGTCAGCGTTGCTGCGATATTAATGTTGCTCGCGTACGCTGCCTCCGCCGCCGAGCTTCGGCCTGCGCGTCCCGATAGCCCCGCGGGGGGCAGGAAGTCCGTTGCACTTCCTGTGGGTTCGTCCATGGCGTTTTCGGGCGCCACGTGTGTGACAGATTAGTGTCGGGGAGAAACCACATGCTGCCTATCAGCATTCGCAGAGTGACACTATGCTGTGTGTGTGTGTGTGTGTGTGTGTGTGTGTGTGTGTGTGTGTGTGTGTGTGTGTGTGTGTGTTTGTGAGAAAACGAGTGAGCCAGGATGAGGTCACTAATTCAAGCATTCAACATGCGGCCATTACAGAACAGCAGGAGGCCAGCGCTGGTCGTTTTTGCATCAAAATGCTGTGTATATCTTGTTAGATCGAATTTGTGGGTTAATTTTTAGTGTGATCCTGTATGAAGTGTCCTAATTTACACTCTGGAACACATGGCTGGCATGCGGGTTTTTTTTTTTGCAGGTAATCAATTAAAACACTCATGAGTGAAGCTGAATTTAAATGAAGCTATTGGGTGTATTTCCCCCCCCATCCAGTTTACCATAGGTATTCCGTTCAGGGACAAAAGACGGGATACACCCTGGACCGGTCACCAGTCCAATCACACAGAGAGACAGACAACTAAAAACACCCATGGTCAATTTAGGACACACACATAGGGAGAACATGCAAATTCCACACAGAAAGGCCCAGCTGGTATTTTAGCCTGTGAGGCAACGACTTCACCAAATGAATTGGAATTGTTATTAAAAAATAAATTTAAAAAAAGGTGCAACATTGGAGATGATTTCTCACAAAGTCAAAACTCAAGACTTTCAGGGGAAAAAAAAAATAAAATTCTGATAAAGTGTGCAAATAAAAGTGACGGAGAGCCAGCGGAGAAAATGCCTCTCAACACAATAAGAGCAGCTTCTCTGCTGAAAATATATCTGCTGTCAGAAAACAACACACGTCTTCAAGTCGTACATTAATCAACCAGCATAAACTCCTCCAGATGTTCTGATCTGGAACATCTGCCAGACAATATTTCATATTCATGAACTGAAATATGCTGTTTAACATCATAAAACTTGACTGTTTATTTTATACGACACTGCTGCATGCTCAACTAATATCCTGCACTCGGGCGGCAGGAAACGTGGGATTTAATGGAAATGATGTTGTTTGTTGAAATCATTTATTCTTCATCATTTTCTTAAAAAAAAGCTGCTAATGACTCACTTTTATAAGTCTTTATAAAATAATTGGTTTAAAAAGACCCGTCCTGACAATTGCATCATAAATGTCATTTTATTCTTAATTTCTCCGCTACAAAAGCACTTTGTAAAAAAAAAAAATGTTTTTAAGAGGATCTCTTTTAATGATGGTTGATGATTGATTTTTCTGTAAAATCTGAGCACATAAGTTTTTTTTTTGTGATTCCCTGTCGTTTGTGCCGTCATAGAAGGGAGAAAGAAAAATCTCTTTTATGTGGATGCATTTATTCTATATAACAGACTAAGACAGAATGGAAATAAATATTACAGGTTATTCGCCATTGTAAAAAGTGCTGAGCAACAAAAAAAACTATACAGAAGTGAGTAAAGCGAAATCATGTATATATGTAATGAGGAAATATTCTTCTAAACAGCCTAAAATATCTCAAGACGGATACGATTCATTTACCTTGCATATTTAGCGAGAACGGAACTCAGAACGAGCTCATTAGAGAGTTCGAATCCATTCTGACACACTTGGATTGAAATCTTCAACTAAATCTAGGTTAAGATTTACATTTGTTCCACAAAGCCCAAGTGAACTCCACTTAAACCGCAGTGCAACTTTCCTCATGACATTTACCAGCAATAAACTAATGTCGGCTACTTTAAAGCCCGTCGGTGTGAGTGTGAGGGGAGGATTCCTGTTGGGATCAGAAGCTGTGCGGTATGGTTAACGCAGGGGGGACGTGGATAATAGAGAATTAATGACGGGGCTTGATAAACCCGTGTTGATCTTCCGAAGGAGCCTCGGGGAGGATCAGCACACGTTGCGGAGCGTACATTTTATCCCCACTCCTCGACTCCGCGGTGAAATTAAGTCTTTGTTTTTCTGCAGGAGAAGAAAAATAATTGCTCGGGGGGGGGGACGTGTGAATACGCAGGTCCTCGTGCCTTTTAGCCGAGAAACTGCCGATTGTGTAATTCTTTTTTGCTTTTTGCATATATGTCATTCAAAGCTGCAATTTTTAAAAAATGTTATTGCCCAAAGGTGGGGCTCTTCATTATTATTCGATTTCAGCCCATGTTAATTTAAATCCCGTGCGTTTATAAACCACATTAATACAATCTTGGCTTTTTTAGACTCAGAGAGACCCCCAGTGATGAAACATTATAGTACTTTTAAACATCTATTGAACAGAGAGCACTTATTAGAACTGTTTTATTAAGATAAGATAAGATATCCCTTTATTTATCTCACATGTGGAGAAATTTGCAATTAACTTACTAGTAAACAAATACAAGCAAAGCTTCATTAATCCCTTTTATAAAATGAAAGTGTTTTGGGGCTGGTTTACTGGAAATGACAGTCTAAGTTTAGGGAACACAAAAGGTATATCAGGTATATTTTCAAACAACACATCAATTCATCTTTCAAAGCTTTTCAGAATGTTTTGAAAGAATCATCAAAAAAACAAATTTGCAAAATAAACTGCTTTTTTTTTTTTTTTTTTAAGATTTTCAGTCATTAATAAATACGAGCGATCACAGTCACTGAGCGAGGGGCGATTTAAAAAGCCCCGAGTCTCGGACATGAAATGACACTGATGTCAGTCACTCTGGTGTTAATCAGTAATTGGTGCGATCGCCACTAAGCCCCGCCTCCTCAGGGCGGCTTTCCTCAGCGCCCCCTGCTGCTCACATTATTATTGACGATTATCTGTAGAAACTGAAGCGAATACAGTTCAGGGCCCATTGTTAGTTTGTTGGCATAAACTAATTTCAACAGTATTACAGTTTATACAGTATATTGACCAGCCGTCATTAAAGATTAAAGGTATAAAAGATTCAGTATGCCAATAACAATTATCTGAATCTTCAGTCTTATGAAAAAACGTATGTCTGCCTCTCAAAAAAAACCCGGCGGCCCGTTCGGAGGGCCGACCTGCGCCCTCAAAACAAAAGTAAATCCTCCATCAACAACTTTATTGCCAAGATTTATTCGAGTCTTAAGCTTTAAAATCTCCAGCTCAGCTTGCCCTCAGTCTGACAAACCAACACACACGGATATTCTCTCATAATCTTTTTCAGAATTTAAGGACATGAGAACTTTTGTAATTTTTTTCTTTTACATACTTTTGCACATCCATCCATCCATCCATTCACCCATCCATCCATCCATCCACCTATCCATCCATCCATCCATCCATCCATCCACCCATCCATCCATCCATCCATCCATCCATCCACCCATCCATCCATCCATCCATCCATCCATCCATCCATTCATGCCACTTGCTGGTGAAAAATGTATTCAATAATAACATAATATAATATTCAGTCAGGCTAAAATAATATTTACAAAATCTGCATCTATTTTTTTTGTATTTAAAGCGGATGAGAAACTCTTGTTTCTTCCTTTTACCAAAATAAACAACAGTAAAATTAATCTTTTTTTCTTCAATAGATGGAAATTTAGAAATCAACATTCCGGAAACATAAGCAAAAGACAAGAAAAACTAAAATAGAAAAAATCACATTGCAAGAGAAGAAAACCCTAAAATTCCCCGTTGTTAGTGCAGAATGCACGAATAGAAAATCTGTTTTTTTTTTTTATCTTTCTGAAATGCATTTTATTTTACCAAACACTTTTAAAGAGAAAATGAATGATGCAATATTCTCAATCTTTTATCTTTATTTTAAACCCCCAAAACAAAGCACATAAAAGCCCTGCGCCTGACTTCTTTCTATTGTTCTCCTGCTGCTTACAGAACAGTTTAGAACTCTGTTATATATTTCATAGGAATGGGGTTGACTGTGGTTCGACCCACTGCTTTGACCTCTTTTCAAATGGCTCAGCACGACTGGGAGGTATTGATTCAAAGCAGGGTCTAATGAATATAAGAGCACAGTAAAGCCATCACTCCCGTATTGTTTTATTTATTTGTGGAAGCAGCTTCCCATAAGAGAAGGTTTCACTTAATACTTGTAGCCCGAAGACTGAAGCGACTCCTGACCAGTTGAAACTCCGCATCACACGTCTGTTTAAAAAAGAATACGATTTTAAGAGTTAGGGTGAAGTTTTCAGGTTAACAGTGCAAAATTTTAGTAAATCTATTATTCTGCATTGAATTACCTAAAACTTCCGGGAGAAGTTTAATAGTTTGTCGTGCAACCTGCAGTGGGATTCATGTCGCTCAGGTTCAGGCCCTGTTTACATGTTTTCTCAAGTAAAAACTGAAAGCTTCCATTGCATTTTGGAACCGCGGCCATAATAAATAGTTCTTCTGCACACATGTGAGCCGACGGGCAATAACAACAACGTTTACCTCCAGAGTGACTTGGCAGTTTTAGAGTTGATAGTCGCCCAGAATGCTTTGTCACCTGTCCGTGTACTCCCAGTGTTAATGTTCATACCGTATTCTTCTCCGCATGCGCGTGTGCGTGCTTTCATAAGAAAAACAAGCAACAGCACCCACTAGTGGCCCGACATGCTCACCAGTGTGGAGCTTCAGAGATATGAGGCTGGACCAGTGTATGAAGAATAAATAATCCTTACTGGGTTACGAAATGAGCTGCAGTTAAATTCCTTGTCGTTCTTTTGTTGGTCATGTACATTGTTGTTTTGTATTATGTATATATATATATATATATATATATAATACAAAACAACAATGTAATTCTCCTGAAGTAAAGGGCGTGTGTTTGGCTGCTTTGGCTTGGGGGTTCTTTTGTCAAAACTTGAAAACAGAGGAAGTTTTAGTTCACTAAATACACCAAAGAATAAGTAAAAATCAATATCCTGCTGTTGTACACGCTCACAGAAACACACTCACGCATACATTGGCAGTGGGCCCGCAGTACATGGCCCAGTCCCTCCAGTCAGCACAGTCTCTATTCCTCTTATCCTTTGTGCCAGCCTACACACAGACTTATTTCTTAAATGCACGTCCACACAAGTGATTTTAAAAGAAGAAGAAGAAGAGGGGGAAAAAAGAAAACAAAAAGCTTTATGGAGACATCTGTGTTCACAGGAGGAGACAAACAACACCAACACAAAAGGCGTCTCCCACTCTCTCTCCTGTCACTTCATGCAGTGACAACTCCACGGTCCACTTTTTAAAAAAAACAAAAAACAAAAGAAACAATTAGACGTCCGGACGCCGTCTTCTCTGGGTTTGTTCCGTCAGTGAGTCGAGTCGGGGGTGGTGGCGGTGTTGGGAGTCGTCGAGGGTTGAACCCTTCATGCACCCTCTTCTGTTTGTGTGGCAGTGAAAGCAGCTGAAGCGTGTGTGTGTGTGTGTGTGTGTGTGTGTGTGTGTGTGTGTGTGTGTGTGTGTGTGTGTGTGTGTGTGTGTGTGTGTGTGTGTGTGTGTGTGTGTGTGTGTGTGTGAGAGGTTCACTGTCAGTCCTGCAGTCTCTGGTGAGCAGACGGCTCCTCTCCCACCTGCCCACCAGTGTTAGCGTCACTGCCTCAGAGGCTTTTGACGGCGCCGTCACATCACATTTGTTCTCGCTCCCGGAGTGTGTCCGCCGCGCTCTCGTGGTGCGACTTGAGTCTGATTAGGTGTGCCCCCAGGAGCTGTGGAACTTCTGCCCGCGCGGCGACCCCTGTGGACGCACGTGGGAACTGCAAGATGAAAAGAGTTTATGGTCGCGGCATTGTGCTGACCGAGCAAGATTCAGAGAAACGTGTTTATTTTTCGGCAGGCTGGATTATTGTTCGTTCAAAAACTTTGTATTCAAGGTTTTTAGCTCCTCCTTGATTTTCCTCCATTTGAATATTGAATCTTAGGAGCTACATTCAGAATCTGCTGTGTCTGTGTGAGCTGGACTGGCTCCGCCCACACATGCCCATCTTGGGAAGAGGAGGAAGTACTTCCTCTCGTGGTGCCATGTTCCAGAGCAGAGCTGCCTAATTGTAGGAGGAGTCAAAGGGAGGGCCGACCTTGATTGGGATTGGCTAAACCACCGATGACACTATATAGGGTTTGATTTCTGATTGGCTGCTTGGAGCAACACACTTTTTAAAACCTGAAACAAGCCAGGGAGAGAGAGGACAGACTGTCTTCACTTCTGGGGCGTCGGTCCAGGTATGGGGACGATTAATACTGCTGGAAAACCTTTAGAAAGTGATTTTTTTTATAATATGAGCCCTTTACTAATACTTTTACTTTATTTATTCTCCATTTTGTGCCTTTCGTTGTCACTTTGTTTTATATTTTTCACAATTTTAATCACTTCAGATTAAGATTCTTAATCGCCTTGCTTTCATGTAGTTATTTTATTTCCTTCTAAAGTGCTGAATTCCCTTGTCTGAATAATGCTGTATAAATACATTTGCCGTGCCTAAAATTGAATTTAATTGAATTGGAATGACTTGATTGCCATCATACAACACGGTGTAAAACAATATAGGGGATCCAGTACTTTCATAGGCCAAATTTAAATAAGAATAAAAAAATGTTTAATGTAAAATATACATATCAATATTGCAGAATTAGAGATCTGTGCAATGCTTTTAAATTCAGAGATCTTTTAAGCTGGAAATAGTGAAATATGTGTGCCATTATTCAGCTTTTTAACATGTTATATGATATATAATTAAATAATAGTATTGGAATATCCTTAGATAATACTCTTGAGTTGTATTTAGCTTCTTCCTCTCGTCCTGCTGCTCTTTGAAAACGCACACACACATATTCCATAGGCGTTGACAGCTTTTCTGATATGAATTGCGAGTTTGGACCAGATTTTATTCTAATGAATCATTACATGAGCCGCCATGGTTGACTATTATTAACTATCCTTATTAGATGGATCTAGTGGGTGGTTCTCATTACTGAGATGTGTGAGGGACACACACCAACGAACTTGGCACAGAAACTGCCCAGAAAGTGAGGGTTTTATTACAATGCCTTACTTGAAAAGTTGCTTTTACAGATACTCTTCTTTTTGATTTGCTTCAGATTTGTGTTTTTCTGTTGAACTGTTGAATGAATGAATGAATGAATGAATGAATGAATGAATGAATGAATGAATGAATGAATGAATGAATGGTTTATTTCAGTTACAGTTTCAGTGCAAAAGTTGAATTTTTTTGCATTCAGTTCATGGTGCTTTTAAGTTCACACGCACACGTTTTTTCACACTATCTGTGTTGTATCCCTTAAAAACCCATAAAGTTCCCCAGGACACCAGTGGTACAAAAAAAACCCTGAAAAATCTAAACATAACAAAAGTAATACGAAAGAGAGAGAGAAAAAAATACATATATATAAAACATAAAAGTAATAAAAGAGAAAAAACTAAAGTAATTACTAGTAATTAATTATTTAACTTTTTAATGTTTTTTTGAAGTACAACAAATATTTACACAATTTTACGGTGTCACTAAGTTCCATAAAATGACTCCCAGAAAGGAAAACATCTATATTTAACATTTCTTCTCGCACTGCCTCTTTCAAATACACGCAATCCTCTAAAATTATAATTGTTTTCTCTTATTTGAAAAAAATAAAATAATTGAATAGCTGTGGGAAGACTTTTATTCTTCACTCGAAATAGTATTTCTAATGTTTTTAAACCTACAATATCTATGAATTTTAAGGTACAAGAGTCTATGAATAGTTTATTAGCGTTTTCTCGATTGGAAGCTTTATTTATTATTCTAATAATTCTTTTCTGGAGTTTAATGATAGGGTCTATATGTGTTCTATAGGTAGACCCTATGGACTCTATCATATAGGGTCGATAGTTGAAACTGCAAAAATAATAATAATGATAATAATAATAATACTTTTATTAATTATAATATAAATTATCAATTTGTTCCTTATATATTTCGTTTTCTTTATTTCTTTAACTCACAAAATAAATCTACAACAGACAAAAATCTGGCGATACATACTTACAATATGTAGAACTACACATTTGTCTCGCTTAACATGTCTGAAATCCTTCCCCTTCTCTAAAATTCAATAATCAGACTTGCTTCTTAACTTGATATTTGTTGTCATAGCTCATTTTTTATTACAATTCCACAACATCATAAAGCCTAAGAAATCTTTTTGAGCTTCTTTACCAGTAATGCAATACATGCATTATCGTTTTTAAGATTCTTGTACCTTCATTAGCCCTCCCGTTTCTCTGATGCATAACTAATAATCTATTAAGGCGGTTGATGTGTGACGCTCTGCAGCTAAGCTCCTCGCTCGGTGGGTCGATGCCTCCCACTCTATACTCGTCGGATTAGTCATTGCCAGCGTTGCTGGTGTATAAATGGGTAGATATTGATGTTAGCATGGCTGGTTTTGTCCTATCCGGAGGTAGCGTTCATGCTAATCAGATGCTATATAATCGTTGACTTTTCCTTTCAGATGTGGTTGGACGTTATGGCTACACCAATAGTGTGTATATTATACTAAAGTGTAAAGACTGTAAAAACTGTTCCGTTTGTTTCCTCTGCTTTTGGTAAAACTGTCAGGCTGGAAATTAAAATTTTTTTTTTTTAAAGAAGCAGATCTTTCAGTGCATCATTGGCCACATACTTTTCACTTCCTTTTTTTTTTTATAAATCCAGCTGTTTGTATTTTTATTCTGGACCATCTGAGTCAGCGGCTAGTTTCCATGACACGGTGATATAGTCGTGTTTTCAAATCTCTCGTATTCCCTTGTATGTAAGACCAAAAGCGGTAAATCTTATTCCACCTTCGCTCTGTCCAGCCGCAAATAGATGAACACAAACAGTCGCGCTGAGTCTGGCTTCATTGTGTCCTAACGGTGAATATATTATGTAGAGGATGACACATTTGAGCCACTTGAACTTCTATTAATTGTCATGTGACTTTGTGTGTGGAAAACTACTGCTGACGTGCAAATCACATGTGCAAGTAGGTCTTAGTAGATTTTAGTGTGTTATTGCTGCTCGTGCATGTACATTCACTAACATTTACCGCACCATCGTCTGCATAAGTGGACACCAGATACTGAGCGGACAGGTACCACAAAGAAAAACTGGTTAAAGGAGATTAAATGTGTTTACGTCATACTGTTCTCGGCATGCTGGCATGCATGTGTGGTTGTATTGCAAAATACACAGCACCAACTAGTGGTCTGGCATGCAAACAGTATTTTCATGTGTATGAACAAAAACAGAAAAACGAGGTCTTTTCCAGTGAATCGTTGTCATGTAGATAAGGCTTTCATTTAAGTGTGTCTTTGCTTTTAACCTGTGACGGACTCTTGACCTGTGCAGGGTGTAACCTGGCTGCTGCAACATATAAGATGGAAACAGGAAAATAGAAGATAGATAGAAGACCGGTGAAAATTAAAATGTGCCATTTTTCATTAAAGTTTGCTGCAGTTTTTGGTGTTGTAAAGCTTCTCCAAAACATCTCCACTCCACTCTGCTCTAATTCATTGCAGTCGTGTTTTTATATGTTCTCTCAGTCTGAGCACCTGCCTCTCTTCTTCCTCCCTCCTCTTGGCTACCCCCCCCCCCCCCTTCTCCCACTTCCTCCCCTGTCTCTGCCTTCCTGGAGGGTTGTGAGTGTGCATGAACAGGCCCACTGATGAGATCAATTATGTATCGGCAGTCACAAAAGTATTGATTTAATACACACACGCACACACACACACACACACACACACACACACGCACACACACACACCGTGTTGCAGTGCTCCTTTGTTCCCGTGGGCCTTGGGGAAATCAGAGGCTCTATGAGTACGCTGCGAGCTCAGTTTGTGTTTGGAGAATGCTCAAGTCGCGTCCTAAAATAGGAGCTGGTTAAAGAGTGTATTTTAAATGTGTGTTTGTGAGAGCGAGATGGATGCCTGGAAAGCCTCTGCACTTTTCCGAGGGACAGCCATTATTCTTTTATGATTTGGCTCCTCGCTGTCATTACCCGCCGCTCCTTTCCCTTTTGGCCTCATCCTTCGTTCCATCTCTCCATCTTTCTTCATTTGGTGCCCCCTCTGTTTTTATTAGCCCCTTTCTTCCCTCCGCCGTTGCTCCCCAGCACTGGTGAGGTGTTTTATGTGTTGTTTGTTAAAGCATAAAAGCATAACGGACTCCTGTTTCTCCCCTGTTACCCCCCCCCCCCCCCCCCCCCCCCCCCCCCCCCGAGCCTCCTCCCCCGGCTCAGGGCGAATCGTTGCAGTGCAGCTTTGACATATTCGCCTCTCTTCTGTTGCATGATTTAGAAGCAACACGATGCGTGCGTGTGTGTGTGTGTGTGTGTGTGTGTGTGTGTGTGTGTGTGTGTGTGTGTGTGTGTGTGTGTGTGTGTGTGTGTGTGTGTGTGTGTGTGTGTGTGTGTGTGTGTGTGTGTGTGTGTGTGTGTGTGTTTGTCTATGCACACAGACTCCCCAGTGTGCTTAATCTCTCTGTTCTCCTGACATTTTTCATTCTCCCACCTCAAAACAGCAGAAAGCCTATTTACACACTGCAGCACAAACACCTACCTAAACACACATTTAATCCTGAACACTTCCTCCTTGCACGCACATACACACACACACACACACACACGCACACACAGATCCACCGAGGAGGCGGTACATGGCTCTGTCTGAACGCTGCATTGGTTTCCCCTCCATTATCCCGCGATTGGACGGTTAATGTTGCAGGAGGCAGGCGACACGGAGGGAGATGGAGGCCTACTGCTCCGTCAATTACTTTCCATTTTCTGCACGCAGACACGGATCTGGACGGAGGGGGCGAAGCTCGTTCAGCCACCCAGAGTCACACTCCGCCACGTGCGCAGATATCGAGAGAAATATACTCAATACGTGCACAAATCTGCATATGAAAAGGGGGAGTGCAGCGTTTTCTACAGCCCCTCTTAAACTCGGTCAATTATTGTGCCGTGGTTTATCAGAGCGCCGCACCTGCAGTAAACATGCTCGGCTCTCCGCCCGTTGGATTTTATTATCTCACTGTATACAAAATACCTTGAGAGTGACAGCACCCCACGCTTTTCTTGGGTGCACATCGACACTGGTTGACATCAGTCGCGTTTAAGCAGGAAATAACTTGTCGCAATGTTTTTCTTCACTGGAATTTTTGAATTGAAAAAGATGAAACTGTTCACAAGATTTAGGTTCACCTGCTTCACATGTATTAAAAAAAAAATAAAATATCCGAGCACATTTTGTTTTAGGGCAAGAAATATCAGTTAAAGTAACCTAAATCAAACATATTTCATGATTATTAGGAATAAAATGTGTTAGAATTTAGTTCCCAGGTTCTAAAAGCAGCAAAATCTTCCACAAATGTGACTCTTGTTTTCTCTGTACTGTGATTGAATATTGTGTCTCAATTCTTGACTGATCATCTCAGAATAACAAGTGGAGTGAGACGATGTGCAAACAGGCGTTTGAGGGTTTTGCATGGAGAAAATAAAAAGATCTGCTGGAAACGGTATTGCTTCAATATGATACAGCGGGATTGGATGTGTTGGTGAAGGAAGTTATAAAACACATCAGAGCATTAGAGCAAATAAACTAGAATGTGGCATTCAAACAAAAGAAAAGGAAAATTTGTTAGATTATTGGTCACAAAATGTATTTTTGTTGGTTTAAAAGAAAGAAAAGCAATAGAAATATGGTCACTTGCCGTATAAAGGGTTAAATCCTTCAGTGACCTTTTACAGTATATAAAACTTAAATGTACACAGAGTAATTCTTTTCATTCCTTTCAACATTAGTCTGCTTCTTTTCCATTTCATTCCATTTCATTCTCTCTCATCTCTGTTTTACAGTTGACCGACTGACTGTAAGGTCATTTTTCCTCATGGAAACTTGACCTTTGTTTTGTTGAATAAATTATTATTCTTGTTTTCTTGGACTCTTTTGTTTAGAACAGGAACTAGTTTGCACTTATTAGCTGCCTCTACTTCTGTTGAATGTCCCATATCAGCAAGATTGAAGTCTGCGAGTGTGTGCAAATCTGCTGAGTCATCAAATGCAATTTTTATTTTAAATTTTTTTTGAAATACTACAAAGTTATCAGTCACTTTTTGATGGTATAATCTGAACCCGAATCAAATACGTAAGACGATTCAGTGTCTTGTGTTCAGCTGTTTTGTCAAAGGCGAGTTTATCTTCGCATCACATTCAGCTGCATTTCGATTTGTCGGTGACGAGTGGGACACGTCGTAGTGAGTCGGCCGTCGGAAAATTTGTGATGCGGTCAGAATAAAACTGCACAATTGCGTGATCACTGCATTTTCTGCAATCGGCTCAGGAATCAAACGAGGACTCTGGTGCATTTCTGGTGTTGTGGTTTATTTTGAAAATGAACCACAACAAATGAAGCCGTGACATTTTTCATCATTCCACCCCCAATTAAACCAAGTCCCTGTAATGATGTGAAAGAAACCTACAGTGAAGAAAAGCCTTGACCTGCAGACTCGCGCTCCGGTTCAGATCCCAGTTATACAACTTATTCAAGTATATAAGTGAACTCCATTTACTACACCGTCATCTGCATACATGAATATACAGCTTTTTGGGGTTTTTTTTACAGACACCAGAGTTCAAAGAGCTTTAATGTTTACTGTGTGCATGTATGAGTGGTTGCATCACAAAAAGACCACGCAAACTAATGACCTGGCCTGCAAACTACACCATTCGTTGTCTTTCAAGCGTGTACAGTGATCGTTTTCAAGAAAAATATAACAATTTCAGGCTGCTTGATCTTTGGGGGTTTTTTTGTTGTTGTTTTTTTAACTTTCTATCACATAAGTTGGACACGAGTAACTTTTGAAGTGAACTAGTTGTACAAAACATAAACATTGTCTGGTGATATTCTGCAAATCATCGACCAAACATTCCAAAAAGTTATTTATTGGTCTTCCTCCAGGTCAGATACTCAAAGCTCTTTTTTTAGCATCTTTCCATGTTGATTTCTGCTCTCGAGGAAACTTTAGCTTGCTCTCCAGACTGTCTCAGACCATCTGGGCGTCTCACAGTGTTTGCTTGGACTCCAGACGACTTTTTTTTTTTTTTCAAAAGCATACGGGCGGAGCGCAGACCTCTGCTGGCGAGGAGAGCAGAATCCAACTCGACAGCCAAGAGGGTCAAAGAGCGAAGGGCAAAGATTTGGAGGAGAAAGAGCAGCGAGGGAGGAGAGTCTGAGCTCTGTTGCCTGGCAACCCAGCATCACTCACTGCAACGGTGTTTGGCGGGATGGAGGGGTTAAGAGGAAATGGGGATGCGAGGAGGAATTGATTGATGAAGGTTTTGCAGATGTCTACAAGAAGAAGATGGTACATAGCTTGGAAACCCGCTCATGAAACATGTTGGTTTCATTTTCGGATTAAACGACTGAGCGACACGTCTCCAAACACAAACACAAACGCTGTAGCAAGTGCGCTTTTGGTCAGAAGCACAAACATAGAAATAAAATGTTTCTCTGTCGACCTGAAAAGTTGTCTAATTCAGGAGACGACGCCACGCTTGCTGCCAACCCGGATGAAAAGCATCGACACCGCAGTCGATGTCTTTGCCTGAACACAGATTCTGACTTTGTCCTGACAGAGAAGTGAGCACAGTGATATTTATATTCACATTCGTAGTGACGGCGCCACAAGGCGCCACAGGGCAGTTAACCCTGTGTTCTATAACTTGCATGTCACCTCATTATTGGAAATGTCAACCAGTTCTCAACTAACTTACCTGATCAATCAAAGAATTAAAGAAAGGAATTAATTCTTTATTATTATTTTTTTAATTTCTGTAAGGTTTTATTGTGTTTTATTGGGGTTTCTCTTTATCTATTCTTGATCTTATCTTAACTATTTATTGGTGAATAGCAGAACATCGAGCCCTTGTCTTGTCTGTCTTGTTTCGCTCGACCAATTATCTGCTTCTCTGGTTCATCGTGTGTCTTTATTTGTGCCAAAAAATCTGTAAAACAAGTCGACCCACAGGTACTAATAAAGTGACCTTGAACCCTTAACTGAATAAATAAATAAAACATTAAGCAAAAAAACACGGTATTGAGTTGGTGCTGTGGTTTTCTTTTAGAGTCGATAAAAAACAGAGTTAGATTTGAAGATCAGTCCTCCTCAAATGTCACTGTCATTCAGTTTTCTGGGACTCACTACGGCTTCCGTTTATAATTTAGTTTTCGGAAGGACGTCTTTCACCTGTTGCTCGCAGTTTTCTTTTTAAAAGTCTTCGAAAGGCGAAATTCGAGCACCTGCAGTGTTTCAGTGCTTTTTGCAATTGGATAAGAAAGCCAATGTGGTTTTTTTCATGTCACACTATTTACAATGTGCAAAAGGAGCCTAAAATCCATAAATAAGAAGATTTACTCAATGTTGGCGTCTCAGATATGAACCTTTTGACATTTACCACATGTGGAAACTCTTTGTCATCGACTCAGAGCAAACAGGTTCAGGGGTTATAGAAGACTCGGCTGTCACCTAAAATCACATGTGACTTTTTCTAACTTGTGTGCTCTCAGACGTAATGCGGTGTGTTCTCGTCCTCTGCCCTCCGATGTTCCTCTCAATCTGCCCTCTGCCATTAACTGTCCGACTTCGCCGCCGTAATGCCCGCGCTGTAGTCGAGCGGTGAGTCACAGGCCAGACGTCGGTAATTGGAGCGATAAGAGGAGGGCGGCAGATGAAAATGAAGAGAATGGAGAGAAAAAATGAAATGTTTAAAAAAAAAAAAAAAGAGGTTATTTGCCCCAGAGTGAGGTTGCTCTCGACTAATTGCCCGCTCGTATGCTTGCAGTGGGACTCGCTGCTGTTGTGGTCACAGGGAAATGATGCGTCCGCCACCGTTCCCCTTTTTCTCTGCAAATGTATTTATGACCTGCTTATTTACTGTCCGCCACACGTCTCGGTTTATCAGCGGTCTAATTTTAAACTTGTCCCCCTTCTTGTGTCTGTCTGTGTCTGTCCTCTCAGCTGATATCCAGTGATGCAGATGGGGCCATTCAGAGGGCAGGACGCTTCAGGGTGGAGAACGGCTCCTCGGATGAGGTAGATACGCTTCCATGTAGTACCATTTTATTACAGACATACATCCCACCCATTCAGTCACCTCTATTTCTTCTTGTGTCTTTTAAACACAGCATGCGTCAGCTGAACTCGGCGACAGGTTCTGAAAGCGGTTGAGCTATAAAGTGTTTATATGTCTCTTCTGTGGATAATTTATCTTTTGATATTATTAATATTATATGGTTGGAAACTCAAGTATCTGAAAAAGAAAAAGTTGTATGAACTGTTTGATGTTGAGATCAGGTGTGTCAAACATGTGGCCCGTGGACCAAAACTGACCCTGACGATTGTTCAGTGAGGGTCAGTGTTATTCCTAATATGTCCACTAGAGGTCACACTGTTTCAGGAAAGCGGTAAAAATAAACATCTCATATATTTTTGGTATATATATATATATATTTTACTACTAAACCGTTTGGAACTGTCACTGTCATCAGTTCTCAGCTGTAATTTGTAAATGTCACAAACTACAGTTTAAATCCAGGCTTCTTTATATATACTATTCTCTGATGATGAAATATGCAAATATCAGTGAGATGTATAGGTCCTGTTTTAAAGGTATGCAGGTGCAGATCGGTTCACCCGAAGGGAAAAGAAACGAGTTCCTTTGAAAAGTGGTTATTAGAGTCTGTATATTCATGCTGACATGCAGAGGAAACGGGCAGCGCTGGGAGGTGGAGCTCTCCTGGAGACTCTCGCTGCGTCTGACCGAAGGACACTTTGCCTGTTATTTATCGCGACGCAATTGCCAGACTTGAAAAATGCCGGGAAATAAAATGCTGTCCTTGATGTCTCTTTTCCATCAGCAGATCTTCTGAAGTGCTCCGCTTTAGCATTTTGACAACCAGCTAACCGACCAGGCTCACTAACGTCACACTTAAGTCTTCCCAGCATGTGTTGATCATTTAAAAAGAAAAAAACAAAAAAGTCACCCGTCCTCATGTGATTCACTGTGTGCTTTTGTCGAGTGTGTGTGTGTGTGTGTGTGTGTGTGTGTGTGTGTGTGTGTGTGTGTGTGTGTGTGTGTGTGTGTGTGTGTGTGTGTGTGTGTGTGTGTGTGTGTGTGTGTGTGTGTGTGTGTGTGTGTGTCAACGTCATTCAACACCTGGTTGTCATATGACGAAAGTTAGAATCATAGAAGCACAAAAATCAAGAAAAATGACCCTAAAGTCAAATAAATGTTCCGTTTCTGAAACACTGCTGGTTGAAACTGCAGGCCCGGGTCAAATCCAGAGGCAAGAGAAAGAACACTGTTATTTAGAAATTGTTATATTGTAGATTTGGAACTTATTTACGGTTTCCATGAGCAGCAAATCAGAGGAGAAGCAGTTTGTTGACTTTATTGTTTTTAGTTATTTTCCCTTGGTTTTTTTGTTCTTTTGTGCTTTTTCCTTCCTTGTGTGTTTAGTAATTGGTTCTATCCATCAGTTCCGATAGAATTAACACATTTTTAATGTGTGAATTAATCATAAGTGAATCGCCATTTCTCTCTCATATCGGAAATTCTGTCATGATGGAATTGCACAGTGCGTGGAAACATTTATCGCTGTTCAGTCAGTCTTTTGCCATATTGCCCATTTTTCTTGTATTTTCCCTCCGATATCCTGCCGGCCTATTTATGTGCTTGTTGTTCGTGTCATTACGCAGCTTTGATGGCGATAAATAAAGCTCGGGCCTGGAGATCACTCCTGTTTGTGCTCCGACTGTCTGATTTCCAGCCCTGTTTTGTGCCCAGAGCTGCAGCACATTGTGTAATAGTTTTCCACAGAGAAGGCCGCTGTGACTCAAGCTGTGGCCATCATGATGACTGTGTGTGTGTGTGTGTGTGTGTGTGTGTGTGTGTGTGTGTGTGTGTGTGTGTGTGTGTGTGTGTGTGTGTGTGTGTGTGTGTGTGTGTGTGTGTGTGTGTGTGTGTGTGTGTGTGTGTGTGTGTGTGTGTGTGTGTGTGTGTGTGTGTGTGTGTGTGTGTGTGTGTGTGTGTGTGTGTGTCAAACAGACTTCGGACTACACTCCAGGAACCTGGAGGAGAACCGACGTCCATCTGGAGAATCCAGAGTACCACACCAGATGGTTCTTTAAATACTTCCTGGGAAAAGGTCAGTGCTGCTGCTCTGTTGTATGAAGTGAAGATTAAATATAAAACGTGTTAGATTGACTGGTCACACAGATAAAATGTGCTTTCGATCAACTACGAATAACAACATGAGTATTCAGGTGAGAGTTTTCGCACGATTTGGCTCCCGGTTACACGAGAACCATTTGTTTGGTGTGTGCCTGCGTTCACCAATGGAGTGTTTCCATGCAGCTCTGGAACCCCGTGAGAACAAAATAAAATGTGATACCATTTGAATTTGAATTTATTCAGGCAGTCTTCAGAAAAACAAAAAAACAGAACAAACAGCACTCAGTTTTTGAACTAATCGTCTGAAAGGGTGTCGGTTGAAGCAAAAGCTTATACACACCTAGACTAAAACCAAGACTCTCTGGATAACGTCACACACACACAAAAACAGCGCCACTACAGGCCTGATGTCGATACTACAATGTTTAAAGACGTTGTAAATCACATGACTTGATTGATAAACCTGAGCTCCTCCTAGGGTTTTTTTTTTTTTTTTAATTTAATTGTATTTTTTTATGTGTAAACCCTTTTGTAGATCAGTTCACAAGAGGTACAAAGGTAAATTCCAGGTTTTGAGGGTGTGAGTAAGCGAATGAGCTGGCAGGAGTCAAAACGCCGTCTCTGATCGGTCTTCTTATCTTAAGTCGGCCTTATCCTCATGCAGCAGCGCTCTTCATTCAAGGCTAAAAACCTGTTAGCATTCATCCGTAGCCCCACTGAGAGTCTCAGCTACACCCTAATCCCACAAACCACCCGGGGACGAAGACCACGCTGGACACACGGTTCAGCCTCACCAGATGAAAACGGCTCGCTTCCACAAGATAACGCAATAAGAAAAAGATGTATTTTTAAATTAAAAATGTCCAGTTTGATTGTGAAAACAAGCTCAGCATTGTGCTGCGAGCTAAAAGAAGCAGCTGATCATCGAGGGGGGGGGGGGGGGAAAGAAAAACCCATCGCACTTGGTCACCCGCTCCTTCACCTCTCTGAGCCTCATTCCTTCTGCTTCCTCATTAACGCGGCGCCGGTTCTCAGGCTCGGAGCGAACGCCGACTTCAGTGGGGGAAGAAGCCATCGGCCGAAGGGCGGAGATAAAAGACAGTGCCTGAGACGGAGTGTGGAGAAAAGTTAGATGAGGAAAAAGTCGAAACAAATCCATTCTCTCTCTCTCTCTCTCTCTCTCTCTCTCTCTCTCTCTACCTCTCTACCTCTCTCTCTCTCTCTCTCTCTCTCTCTCTCTCTACCCCGGGTCTAATCATCGCCGTGGCTCGGGCAGTTTAAAAACGAGCCACGTCGCAGGAAAGTTGGCTCGACCCATTTGGACTGCAGCTGAGCCATCTGTGTCTCGCAGCCGGAGCAGAACTGGCTGCAACGCACAACTCAACACATCACAACTCAACACATCACAACTCAACACATCACAACTCGACACATCGCAACACAACTCGACACAACTCAACACCTCACAACTCAACACATCACAACTCAACACAAATCAACACATCACAACACAATGCAACGCAACACAACTCAACATATCATAACACAACTCAACACATCACAACTCAACACATCACAACGCAACACAATGCAACGCAACACAACTCAACATATCACAACTCAACACATCACAACTCAACACATCACAACTCGACACAACTCAACACACCACAACTCAACACATCACAACTCGACACATCGCAACACAACTCGACACAACTCAACACCTCACAACTCAACACATCACAACTCAACACAAATCAACACATCACAACACAATGCAACGCAACACAACTCAACATATCATAACACAACTCAACACATCACAACGCAACACAATGCAACGCAACACAACTCAACATATCACAACTCAACACAACTCAACACATCACAACTCAACACATCACAACTCGACACAACTCAACACACCACAACTCAACACATCACAACTCGACACATCGCAACACAACTCGACACAACTCAACACCTCACAACTCAACACATCACAACTCAACACATCACAACTCAACACAAATCAACACATCACAACACAATGCAACGCAACACAACTCAACATATCATAACACAACTCAACACATCACAACTCAACACATCACAACGCAACACAATGCAACGCAACACAACTCAACATATCACAACTCAACACAACTCAACACATCACAACTCAACACATCACAACTCGACACAACTCAACACACCACAACTCAACACATCACAACTCAACACATCACAACGCAACACAATGCAACGCAACACAACTCAACATATCACAACTCAACACAACTCAACACATCACAACTCGACACATCGCAACACAACTCGACACAACTCAACACATCACAACTCAACACAAATCAACACATCACAACACAATGCAACGCAACACAACTCAACACATCACAACTCAACACATCACAACACAATGCAACACAACTCAACATATCACAACACATCACAACACAACTCAACACATCACAATGCAGCACAACACAATGCAACTCAACACAATGCAACACAACACGTCACAATGCAACACAACACGTCACAACACAACACAACAACGCCATGTCCGACGCAGCACTCACACCCCTTGATTTCATTTTTGAATGACCGTCAACATTAGAATCTAAATGAATATAAGAATTAAAAATGAGCATTAGGATTGTAATGAGATGTGAATGAGCATTAGGATTAGCAACGTCATTACAAATATCATAACAATGGCGCATCAGAATAAGCATTCGAATCACGTTAGAATTAGGATTATAGTTAGAATCACAATGAGCGGTTTAGACTTTTTATTTAATGCTCTTAGCATTATTATTATTTTATTTATTGTATATTTTATTACTACTATATATTTTATTACTATTATATATATTTTTAATTTTATTACTATTATTATTTAATTTATTTAATATTTTATTTCTATTATATATTTTTTATTTTATTACTTTTTTTTTTTTTAGCATTCTAATTATTATTGTAGTATTCACTCATTAAAGTGCACAAGACAATTTTTTTTATTTATTTCTTAGTTTATTTGCAGAGGACAGTGCACATTAATCGACACTCAGTACAGGTACTTTGTGCAAAAGCACCAGATTTGTCCATGGGCTACTTTCCATCCATAGTCATACATTTAAGACAACAATTATTTAAAAACAAACAAACACAGACATAGGGTATATACACTATTTACAACCACCCGTGCAAAACAACAATCTGTTGATTTGCGTGCGTATGAATAGTGACATACTACACTGGGCTGCTGATTACATGTTATCCTTTCAAATGCAACTTAATTGAACACAAACAACAGACACATGCAGGGCGGATACGGGATCGACGTTACACGGACTGCAGTCACACACATGGTGCTTTCTCCACATGGAGGCGGAGGCCGAAGCTGCTTTGAACTCCAGCCTCGCCAAACCATTGTGGCTCTGAAGCATAGAAACACCCTGCTAATGGAAAATACACAGAGCTGAAACCCAAATGTAGAGAGAGGAAGGAGCAACCCTGTGTCTAATTGGGTTTGGAGGTCTGTTCTCTATTGTTTGTTAATACGTTTCCCTGTCAACCAGAGAGGCAGAGACGTGGTGTCCGAGGCTCTGGAATGAGAGAAAGGATTGAATAGAAGATGGAAATGGCAGGAAAAGGGCTTGTTAATGGTCAGTGAGGGGAAAAATGAACAAGCAGAAGGCAGATTTCCTCGCGTGACAAAAACGTCACTTTGCCCGTGGCCTATTTTTTATTTTTATTTTTTTGAATTCTCATTTCAAATATCCAGCATCTAATCTGCATGATATCTTTGTCGCCCTCAGTCCATCAGAACTACGTGGGAACAGATGCCGAGAAGAATCCTTTCTACCTGTCGGTCGTGCTCTCGGACCAGAATAACCAGCGGGTTCCTCAGTACCGAGCCATCCTCTGGAGGAAGACGGTGAGTTCACCATCTGTGCACCTCGCGGGAGCGGCGCATTAAAAACCTCACACACACACGCGCACACACACACACACACACACACACACACACACACACACACACACACACACACACACACAGTCCTCAAACACACTCCCCTGAAAGAAAAAGAAAAAATGTAAGGTTTTTACTGAAACAGGTTAAAAATCATTATATTGTTGTTCTATTAAGGGTGAAGAAGCATTGATAAGATGTTGGATCAGGATTGAACAGACCAATGTTTGAGTATTCAACACTTTATCGGATGATATGATGCTTTTTATAGTGAGAAAGTCAATATTTCTGCCTTAATATAAACCAGAATACCATATAAATACTCATAGTTATCATTGTGCTATATTTAGTTAGAAGAAGAAGACATTACTATATAAATACCATATTTCATTTATAAAATGCAACTTAAAGCACATCACAGATTAAAATAAGGGAAATAAAATGTTAAATTTAAAAACTGATTTTGTGTTTTATGAGGACGTTTTAAAAGTAGACTAATACAAATGAAATTATAATACAGGTAAGAAAATGTCACAATAGAAAAAAAATAAACACAAATCTAAACAAAAATTTGAAAATAATAATAAAATGAATTGAGAAATAAGAAACACATGTTGAGATAAAAAGAAAATATTAAATGAAAGAAGAATAGTAATAGAATCACTATTACAAGCAGCATAAAGAAACATAGCTTAGTTTGTGTTTATGTGCACATTTTGCATAGGATGACATTTTAACTGAACATTTGCTATTGTTTGATTTGCTTTGGTTTTTAATTTGCTTGTTTACTCTGTACTTCTGAATTTCCTTGGCTCTGTTTCATTCCTTCGTAAACCTCAATCAAGGTCAGTCCATAGATCATGGTTGAAACGAGCCGTTCCCGAAGGCAGAATTGGAATGAAACCCGCCGCGCTCACACTTTTCTAATCCCTGACCTGTGTCGCTCTCGTTCACCCAGGGCACTCTGAAGATCAGCCTCCCCTACAGCCCCACCAAAACACTATCAGTCAAGTCTATCCTAAGGTGAGAGGCACAGCATGGAGCTTTGAACGAACACCTTCTCTCTCTCTCTCTCTCTCTCTCTCTCTCTCTCTCTCTCTCTCTCTCTCTCTCTCTCTCTCTCTCTCTCTCTCTCTCTCTCTCTCTCTCTGGTTTCTTCTGCAGGTACCGAGAGGGTTTGTCGCTTCACATTATGTAATAACGGTGCAATGTGTAATAATGAATTAAATTCTCAACTCAATATGTAATAACGCCACATTTTGTAATAATCTGCTGCATTTTGTAATAAACATTGATGCAAATTTGTAATAACTTGTTACATATTGCAACAGTTATTACAAAATGCAGGTGCTCTACTGTTTTTTAAGAAAGTTTTATAATTTGGTGCATTATGTTATAAACCATCAAAATCAATGCCTTAATGAGAAAAGCCATCATATCATCAGAATAATATTAAGCTTTCCAGTTTATTTGGGATTTATTTTTTTAAAAAATTTAACTCGTAGGATGTTTTACTGCTCAGGCCTAAATCAAAAGTAACTGTAATCATTATAATGGAGAATTTGTTCACAAGTGAGAAACTAAAGCTTCGCTAATTAATTATTACTGACAGAAATTATGGGTGCTCTGAAATTTTGCAAGACATTAAAAACATGCAACCTGCATTATTTTCGGTAATTATTATAGATGATACAAAGTATAAAAACACAAAAACAAACATTTATTACATATTGCACTATTATTACATAATGTGGCTCTACACACCCGCATTTTGTAAAAACTGTTGCAATAAAAGTTTTTACAAAATGTGGCAAAGTTTATTTAAAAAATGCGTTCAAGAATTTTATGAAGAAATGCGACAGATTATTACAAAAGGCTGCGTTATTACATATGGAGTTAAAAATGTATTACTTTATTACATTATGCACCGTTATTACATATTGCATGCAGAAAAAGTGATCCGAATCACATAATTTGATGACTCGGAATCAGGTCAACTGGATTCAGTTATAGCCACGAGCTTGAGGCTCTAAAGGCCTGAGAACCCGTCATTTATTCAGACGAGTTCAGTTTAGTCAATTGACCAACATGAAAACACTTTGACGGCGTCTCCCAGGACAAATGACCTCGTCCAGCCGACTTGGTTCAACTGCTTTGAGAGATGCCACCTACCTGAACAGATGAGAATATGCAAAGAGACCACTGAAAGACATTTTAGTGTTTTGTTTTGTTTTGTTTTTAACACAAACTATTGATTTATTTAGAAAAATAAAATAAAATCCTGAAATTTTTACTTATTTGTCAAAAATGTCCCTCTTCACACTGAAACCCAGATCACTCAGAGGAAATGCATCATTTTTGCATTTTTGATTCAGAAACATCAAACCTTTTCAAACATTTTCATGTTGGGCCTTCAAGGAGTTTTTCCTTTCCACAGTCGCAAATAAATCTGCTTGCTCATATGGATTCTCTGTTTAAATCATCTAGAAAGGACTGTGTTGTATTTGGTGCTATATCAGTAAAGTTTAATTGAATTGAAGTCAGCGCTATGGCAGCCATGACAGTCTGTTGTTGTTGTTGTTGTTATTGTCCATCTGCTCGCACGTGTGCAGAAGAACTATTTACCACGGCCGTGATGTGCATGTGCAGCATTTCCCCCCCATTTCCGAGTGTTTTCAAAAAGTTTAGCATTTTTTAAAACTAAACGCCCCTCGTTTCACTAAGAAGTGATTTCTTTACCTGCGTTCTGGAGGACGCGGGTTCGAATCCCTGTAAAAAGCGTGCGGCCGAATCGAGCCTTTTTTCCTGAACGATCTATTTTCACTTTTCACGTTTCCACGTGTGTCGCGTCAATACTCAGACAAAGGTGGTTGGGAAACGTTGGGGCGACGCGTTTGGTTCCCAGCAGCAGATGCCTTGTAACAGGATTATAAAAAAGATGCATGAAACAGGAGATTGGAGATTATAAATTCCTCTGGCTGGAGGGAAACTCAAGAATGAGTACAGATGGTACAAGCTGAATGAGAAAGCCCCCGAATCAGCTCTCATTTTTCACTATTAGCCGTCAGGTGGTTTGTCTCCCATCAGCCCTAAACACCCCCTCTCCCTCCCCCCCTCTCTCTCTTTTCTTTTCAAAATCTAATCTCCACTCCTTCCACTCAGTGCAATGAACATGGACAGATTTGAGAAAGGCCCCCGGGAGATCCTCAACCCGGAGATTCAAAAGGTGAGAGTGACACCGGAGCGGCGGGCTCGCTCTCAACACAATATGGACTCCGGTCCGTTCCGAGGCGATCTCGATCAGGAACGACTGAACTCGACGACGCCCTCGGGCTGCGTCGTCTCAGGGTGACTGATAGCCGCTGTGTCTCTTTGCTTTAGGATCTGCTGGTGTTGGAGGAGCAGGAGGTATGAGAACCACACTCTGGTGTCTCGGGGTGACGCTACCTTCATTTTAATGCCGCAGGCTTTTTCTGTTGTCGCTTTATTTGCCTCCTTTTTCTTTAAGGTTCCAGGTTTGATTTCCTTTGTGTGTGTGTGTGATAGAATTTTATTGAAAATTATTCCTGTGTTACATAATTAAAATTACATTTTGTTTATCTTTCAGTGTCACGTTTTACATATTGAATGTGTCTTTTATTTATTCCAGTATTACTGTCATTTATTTTCCAGTTTTAATCCGTCTTTTTAATTTTCTCGTAGGGTTCAGTCAACTTTAAATTTGGTGTACTGTTTGCCAAAGACGGACAGCTCACAGACGACGAGATGTTTAGCAACGGTAAATCTCTTAAATCTGAACTTTTTGTCAGTGTTTATGTTGAGGTTTTTCTTTCTTTCTTTCTTTCTTTCTTAGCACAAAATAGGAATATAATACAGAATTACAAGAAATTAAACCCGACTGCAGGAGAGGAACGAAGCCCAAGACGCTTATATGAAATCCTCCCGTCAATAAACAATAAACATAACTGTAATGAAAATATGAATAAGAATTATTGTTCAGGTACAGGTGGTTAATATGCAGTTAGACGTGTTGGATCAGGATTTAAAGGAACAATGTTCAGCTTTTCTATTAGATGATCTGTTGCTTTTTATAATGAGATAGTAAACACTTATACTACTACTACAACAACTACTACTACTACTACGACTAATAATAATACGTGACTCTTTATATAGCAAGTTTCCTGTATAAAATGCAGCTCAAATCACAATTCACAATTTAAAAACAGTGGTTCAGTATTCAATGAAAGGTAGTTTAAAAAGTAGACTGATACAAATAAAACAGGCAAAAATAATGTGCAGAAAAATATCACAATAAAAAAATTATTGATATGAAATGAAAAAATAACTAATAAGAATAAATACATGTTGACATAAAATAACTACCCCTGAAAAATGAAAGAAGAATGCTCCTCCAAAAATATTAATAAAATTGAATTAAATTGAATTGAATTGAATTGAATTGAATTTAATGTATCTTCAATGTAATGAAAAAAAATAAAATAGGATCAAGGAAAAGCAACCAGAGAAAACAAGAGTTGATAAAAACAGTCACCTAAACCACACAACATGCGGTATCAATATCAACGCAGAATCAGCGGGATTCTATTTGGACGGGAGACAATCAAACGATTTAGTCTTAAAAAGAGCCGAAGAGGAAAGCAAAGTAAATGATTTGTAGTTTTTGAGAGTGTGCACTTTGACTTTCACTCATGTATGAATTGAAGAGTCACCCGGGTTTCAATATAATCATCATTGATATTAAAAAAAAAACAAAACAATAAAACTACACACTGTTATTTAGTGAACTCTCAGTCTCTTTGTGCTAAAGTGATCACCTCCGCTCATGTTTAGCATGCAAACATGCGAGCCGTATTGACGTTCTCATTTAACTCTGCGACAGGGAACAAGGTCTGATTTCCCTGAACGCATCACGGTGGATGTGCTGAGCAGATGTTTTGTGTGTGTGTGTGTGTGTGTGTGTGTGTGTGTGTGTGTGTGTGTGTGTGTGTGTGTGTGTGTGTGTGTGTGTGTGTGTGTGTGTGTGTGTGTGTGTGTGTGTGTGTGTGTGTGTGTGTGTGTGTTGCAGAGATGGGCAGCGAGAGCTTCGATAAGTTTCTCAGTCTGCTGGGCGACTCCATCACTCTGCAGGGATGGGCGGGCTACCGCGGAGGGCTGGACACAAAGAGTGAGTAGACTTGCCGTCGCCTCTATTCCAGCGTCACGTCAAAGAGTTTCCTCCATCCGTGTTTTCCTCTTGTGTTCGCCGCCGTCCGCAGACGACACTACAGGAATCAAGTCCATCTACACCGTGTATCAAGGCCACGAGCTCATGTTCCACGTCTCCACCATGCTGCCCTACTCCAAAGAGAACAAACAGCAGGTGTGTGAGTGTGTGTGTGTGTGTGTGTGACGGTATGGTGCGTTCGAGGAGCTGGGAATTTTGGAAACTTTGTTGATTCCATGTCGCATTCCCATTTATTCAACACCAAAAACTAACTTAAGCCACAATCGTGAATTTGATTTGATTTGATTTGATTTGATTTGAACAGTATAAAATGGTCAACACCATATGTGTCTATGTTTTTCACATGAACGAAAAGGAGTCGGAAAAGAAGACGTACTTATTTATTCTTACCCCTTCACATCATTGCCGTTTTCTTAATTTACAACAATATATCTTCATCACTTTCAATACATCAAATCCTACAATATACTTCACTATAACAGTTAAGACACACCTATCAATAAATCATAAGTTTTCCCTGTTACTGAACAATTTTTGAATTTTACCTGGTAATAAATTATTCTTTGCTTTATGAATTATTTGAATAGTTTTAAACTCCACAAGATCCATACATTTAAAAAATTTTGATTGTGAAAAAAGTGGATTAGTATGCTCCCGAATGCCAACATTGTGTACAATTCTTATTGCTCTTTTTTGCAGTATGACAAGTCTTTTCAGGGAACTTACATAAGTATTTCCCAATACTTCTACACAGTAAGTTAGATAAGGTAGTATCAGTGAGTTGTACAGAATATAAAGAGATTTCTGGTCTAGCGGGTACTGAGCTGCTTCTGGATATTTTGTTTTGAACTCGTTTAATTTCGGGATTTTTGACTCCGATTACATAACTTATTATTAAAAGCTAATATATCAGTACTTTCAGATTTGTACTGCAAAGAAAATCCTCACCCCAAATGATCAAATATTCCACGATTTGATCAGATTTTCCCGTTTCAGGCAGAATCTGCCAATAGGATGTGCTAATTTCTGAAAATCTCCCAATAAATCTGTAAGACTAGAATTAGTTTTTATAGGATTCAAAAAGAAATAAACTATTGAATCTATATTGACTCTTCTACTTTCTTAATGAAGCTGACTTTAACTTCTGATAAAAATAAATGTAATAATTCTGTATAAGTTCTTCTTTACCGTTCCAAACCTTACAGAGTCAGTGAAGATATTAACCAAGATCCTCTGGTTGCACAATTTTATAGCTGTAACATTTGTCACTGTGAAATATTACTATTATGATGTAGTTTGATGACGTTGGCAGGATGTATTACACTAACTGATTGATGCCATTCTCAGACGAGAAGAAGACTCCTTATTGTAATGTAAATGTTATTTTTCTTGTGGCCACCAGCCTGGCTCATACGTGGGGGGGGAGAAAAGGGCATTATCGCTCCATTCTGTCATGCCAATATTACTTGAGTACGATTCCACGGAGCCGCCGCAGAGCAGATCTGACACGTAATTGGATTTCTCCTTAAGATAAAAAAAAAAAAAAAAAAAAAAAGACTTTCTGCCGGTCAATAATGAGGAACAGTCTGTGCTTGTACTGCCAGACCCCCGCACACCTGAAGCCGACGGCGCTTCAGTCTAATTGCCGTTGTTAAATTCACTCTGTGAAACAAGGTGCTGGGTGCAGAAGAAAAATAAAAACAATTGTGATTATTTGGTGAAAATCAACGTTGAAGTCGCACCTCTGAACACAGAACAACAGATATATATAATGTTGTAATTGGACTGTGATTTTTGAGTGAGTTGGTTGAAGTAGAGCTGCAGTGGTTGGCCATTAGGCGGCGCGGTGGGGTAGTGGTTAGTTCTGCAGACTCGTAGAGAGGACACCTGGTTTCATTAAACTTAATGTTGAATATTGATCTTAGTTTTTGGGGGGCTTTTTCTGATAGGCTGGAGTTCCCGTCAGCAGCGTTTTATAAGCAAAGTCTGGATAAATCATTTAAACCTGTATGTGTGTGTCAGGAGTGTTCAGGCTGCGGTTCCTGTGAACCTCCACTCAGTAAAGTGGTAATTTAAAGGGGTCATTTTATGCAAAATTCACTTTCTAAAGGTTCTCCAGCAATACTAATCGTCTCCATTCCTGGAATGACGCCCCAGAAGTGAAGACAGTCTGTCCTCTCTCTCACTGGCTTGTTTCAGGTTTTAAAAAGTGTGTTGCTCCAACCAGCCAATCAGAAATCAAACCCTATATAGTGTCATCGGGGGTTTAGCCAATCACAATCAAGGTAGGCCCTCCCTTTGACTCCTCCCACAATTAGGCAGCTCTGCTCTGGCACATGGCCCCACGAGAGGAAGTACTTCATCCTCTTCCCAAGATGGGCATGTGTGGGCAGAGCCATTCCAGCTCACACAGACACAGCAGATTCTGAATGCAGCTCCTATGATCCAATATTCAACTGGAGGAAAATCAAGGAGAAGCTAGAAACTTTGAATACAAGGTTTTTGGACCAACGACACCATGTGGAAGAGTTGAAAAGCTGGATAATATGATGTCTTTACGATAAATGGATGTTTGGTTGCTCATTCGGATCAATTAGATTAATTATTCCTAACCAGGGAGGCCTGAAGATTCATGTTTTTGAGGTGCAAAACACTTTTTTAATGTGTTCAAAATAGGTGAGTCAGCATTTTATTCGCTTCTATCACAGAACTACTAATTTAACTGTTTGCATCGAAAGTGAAGAAGATTAATAAAAGAAGAACAGGTTTAAAAAAAAAAAATATTGTACCAAAAACGTTTCTTAAAATATGGCTTGATGGAAACGGTGGATGAAATTATTAGGGTCTCTCAAGAAAGAAAACTTTGCTATCACTGAATCAGACAGTAAAATCGTTTTTAAGCAAAGACGTGTAAAGAGTCAACACTTTTCTAGATCTACAATAAAGTTACAACAATAAGTTTGGACCGTTTAACAAAGAGGACATGAAGTTGCATAAATATGCTGTGAAGCGTAAAAAAGTTTTTTCAGTAACCAGTATGACTATAAATATGACTATTTCTGTTTTCTAAATATTCAAAATTAACATTATAATGCGACTTCATTAGCAATTTTAAAACTCACTTTAATTGTGTCGCCCAGTTAGGCCTGACTTGGTAAAGTGCACGTTTTATAAATGGAAGCTTACATTTGTTAAAGAATGTTAATTCATGACAACTACTGTTGATACGGGCTGGTTGATGTCAGTACAAACAAGTTAATTCATGGTTGAGTCACATAGTAACAGAGCTTTTTTTTTTTTTTTTTTTTTTTTAAATCTGGAAACAAAGGATTCGGACAATGCTATTGTTTCCATTTGAAAATATATTTTTAAATTTTTTTCACTTATTTGTTTCTCGTCTTCTCTGGCAGGTGGAGAGAAAGAGGCACATTGGAAATGACATTGTTACCATAGTATTCCAGGAAGGGGACGACGCGTCGTCGTCCTTCAAGCCGTCTATGATCCGATCGCACTTCACCCGTATCCTTCACACCGGCGGAGACTGTCGGGCAGATTAAGTGGCTGCTGGAGACGTGGGACATGTTCACATCGGCCGCTGCTGCCAATAAACAAAAAGCATGTCAGAACACACAAAAAAAAAAAAAAAAAATTATAATAATGCTAATGTGTCTCCTGCATCATCACTGATTCCTTCACTTTTACTTCCAGATATTTTTGCATTAGTTAGGTATAATAGCCAGAATGACAGTTACAGGTAGGTGGTTTTTGTTACCGCTGTGTAGTTTGCAAAGGAACCACTACTATTATCTTGCTTTGATTTTAGCCAATTACAAGTAAAAGTGCTTTTGTTAAAACCACTCAAGTAAAAGTACTTTTCCCCCAAAATCACTCATATTTAATTCCACCTTTCAGAACACAAGACAATTAATTCACAAAAAAAGGAAATTTTGAAAAAAAAAACAAGTGTGTTTGTGGAGTATATATGTATATATTTATATATATAAATAATTGTAATATTATTCATTATAATAAAAGCAATAATACAGCAATATATATGTGTATGTATGTATATTTGTATGAGTGTATATATATATATATATATATATATATATATATATATATAACTCTTGTTGTATTGTTGCTTTATATACTTTATACTGAATAATATTCCGATATTGTATCATATAATACAGATATTTTATATCTTTGAATATATTGTTATTTAAATATATCCAGCCGATGTATTATTGAAACACATTGGGTGTACATTAAAAGGTTTAAATATATACCTAAATATAAGCAAATTAATATACTTGAATACTAAAATACTCATACATAAAAACACCCTGGAATGTCACTTTATTCCAGTAATAAGTATTTAGTTTCACCTATGATATTCTGGAATGTAATGACCCTAAACATATGTTTTATGTCCCCTGACAGTTCCAGAATTCGTTGGATTTTCCACTAAATGATTGTGAGTAAAGGTTGTTTTGTGCTGCAGGTTGAAGATTTTCTCAGAGGAGAGCGTGCCGCTGTTCGGACCCCCTCTCCCGTCTCCGCCTGTATTTACTGATCACCACGAATTCAGGGACTTTTTACTCGTCAAACGTACGTGAGCGACGTCGAAGACGTCGGATGTGCCTTTTGAATTCCGCGCCGCCTGTGGTTTTCCCCACCGTCTCTGTGTCTCCCCGTACAGTAATCAATGGAGAGAAAGCCACACTGGAGACGCCGACGTTCGCCCAGAAGCGCCAGCGGACTCTGGACATGTTGATCCGCTCGCTCTACCAGGACCTCATGCCTGACCTGCACAAGGTAACGCCCGGGGAGGCCGCCGCCGCCGCCGCCGCCTCGCCACTTCAGCTGCTCTGCTGTGTTTGACTGCAGCTCTGCGCCACGCCGCCCTGATACTGCTGCAATGCCGACTCCCTCTCTCTCTCTCTCTCTCTCTCTCTCTCTCTCTCTCTCTCTCTCTCTCTCTCTCTCTCTCTCTCTCTCTCTCTCTCTCTCTCTCTCTCTCTCTCTCTCTCCACTCACTCCTTTCTTCTCTCCTTCCACTGGAGCCACTAACACTTCAAGCTGTGTTTCACTGCTGCTGTCCTCACCCCCCCCGCCCAGGGTTGGTCTCTAAGACCCCCTTTCTGCTTTCTCTTTTCTCCCTCCCTGCGTGTGTGTGTGTGTGTGTGTGTGTGTGTGTGTGTGTGTGTGTGTGTGTGTGTGTGTGTGTGTGTGTGTGTGTGTGTGTGTGTGTGTGTGTGTGTGTGTCACATTGTGTGTGTTTAGGTTCCCTTTTCTCCCCAGAACATGTTAAACAGACGATCCTTCAGCGACGTGCTGCCCGAGTCTCCCAAGTCTGCACGCAAGAAGGAAGAGGCACGGCAGGCTGAGTTTGTCCGAATAGGACAGGTAAAAAATCTTTTTTTTAAATAAATAAATAAATGGACGTGCAAAACAACACCAACCCGAGTAAACATGACGGCACACGAACAGGGATGGGAATTGATAAAAAAAAATTAAAAAAAATTATGATTCCACTTCTATTCCTGCTGGCTGGAATCGTTTGCAAAATTGACAAATGATTCCAAAGAATTGAATCACTGGGAACCGTTTTTTGATTTCCATCCCTACGTATGAAACTTAAATACACACAAACCAACTGTTAAATATTTCAACATTGACATTGTTTTTAAATCTGTTCATTTATATTCCTGTTTTGTTTTGTTTTTTCCTGTTAACTACTGATTCCATTCAGAGAATTCTATCTCATATTAAATGAGAGTTATCATGCCACCCCCCCATCCCTATGATACATATATATATATACTTATATATATGGATCATGTTGTGGCTCCTCAATGCTTTCTGATGGATTTAATATTGTTTTCTTAGAGGCCAATCAGCCTATAAAACTTGATAGAAGATTAATTCATAATTTATATACTACTATATTGATATTCTTGATTCTGTATCCAGAATATTATCTAGATCTCACCCTCCTTTGCATATTCTATGTGAGTCTGCCAAATCTGATCAAAATCCATCAACAAGTACAACTACTTCAGTAATGTCCTATGCCAGCAAATTACATATTAAAAAAGATGTTATTGACTCAAAAATTATAATTACACTATTGGCAAATTACAACATTGTTGACTTTATTATTTTTAAAATGGCCAAAATGGTTATGTTCTAGTCAGGTATTACGTTATTGGACATTATTACAAAACCTTCGGCTCGATACGCCACCGAGTGGCGAAAGCTTGTCGAGAACGATTCGCAAAAATATCACAAAATCGTCTTCAAGACAACAGCGCAACTTTTTTAATGTCCCGTTCGGCTCACCGTTTGAGGTTGGACTCATTTTATGTCAAACAGAAATATTACATTTTGCACCTTTAATGAACATGTAAAGTTAAAATGGGAATAAAAGTAGACAGCATAGCTTTGTCACAGATGGCGGGGGGATAATGTTTTACAGATTTCTGCTGCTCTAATCAGCTTTCCCGCTCGAGAGCACTTCAGGGTTCAGTTGTAATCAAGCACTTCATTCTCACTGAGATATAGCACTTAGATTTCACGTTCGTACAAAAAAAAACCAACCTAAAATCTGCAGGCATGGATGCACTTTAAACTAACACTTTATGATGATATTTCACTCATGATATTTCACTCATTATCTAAAAAAAAAAAAGTGTGAATTGTTAACTACTTCACTCAATTGATGATTATTTTAAGTTGATTAGATGAAACAAAATGGACACTTTTACCAACTTATTATCTTTTGCTAAGTATCGGATAGGATTGGCTCATTACTTTGGCCACCAACTAGAAAATAGTCTGGAAATATAAAAAGATTCCCTTTACTTCCATTTGAGCTTTAACCAACATTTTCAAACATTTGGAGTAAATGATATTCAACAATATGCAGAACAGTTAAAGATGCTTGGTGAAATTAATGATTGAGGGCCTGTTTACGTAGCAATGATTTAAGGTGCTTTTAGGTGTTAGTTTACACCACCGATATTTAAGTTTTTACTTATATTAAATATACTTGCGTGTTTGTATTGTACCGGCGTGCCTCTTCGCCTGGTCTCCCTCAAAATAGACTTTTATCTTAGACATTTTTATGAAGTTTAAATAAAATGGCAAAAGTTTTAAATTAGGATTAATTTGACCTATATACCATAACTATTACTTAATGAAGTAAATTTGGTCGGTCGATATTATAAATCATACGTAGGCTACGTGCAACGTCAAGTCTTCATTGGGCCGGTGAGAATTTTTGTTTAAAAAAAATAGTAATGCCAGAAAGAAGCTCAAATGATCACAAATAAATCAAATATCATTCCAGCATTCCATAAATATTGTACATTTCAGAGTATTTATCAGTTGCATGCGTTTTGAATCAGTAAGGCGACGCTCCCGCTATTTCATTTGCACTTTACTTCAAATTAGTAGTTTCAGTTGTCAACAGTTGTTAGTCATAATTTTGTTTTTGTGGCCTTCACTATGATCAAACTGCTGGAAATAACAAACAAAAAAGGCATTTGAAGCCGTTAGGTTGTCAAAGTTGGAAGCTTTTTGAAACAAATCTCTTGAACAAGAACAAAAGCAAACATGTCCAAGTACTTCTGCCGTTTCCCTTCTTTTCTTCTAACCTTTGCTCTTCGTGTCACTGGTTGTTTTCGTTTTCCGCCTTTTACATTCGCACAAAGCAGGAGCATCGACGCGTTGTGCTGTAATGGAACTTTTCTGAAACGCTGCTACTGTGCATGGACACCGTGGCCGCCACTGTTATAGTTTACACCATATGGTTCTCTGCTCATGTGTGTGTGTGTGGTTTTCATTACAAAAACTGCACCTCTCGTATGCCATGCTGTTTTTTTTTAACCCGTAAAACACTTTAAAGTTTGATTTGACACATGAAAAGTACATAGTTTTCAGCATTTCTGTCGTTTCCGTGTTTTCAAAATGTTGTCGCGTAAATCTGAAACTTTTACGAAGCGAAACTACAAATAATATACAATTTGACTTGAAACTTTGCCATTGCCATGGTTTTCTATTAATCTTTGTATATAATTTATATTATTTAGCAGCAGTCGGGTGTATTTTTTAAAACATTTACAACTGCTGTCCCCGTACTGGTTTTGCACTAGTTTTAAATAAGTGTGACTATTCCTCCTACTTTTTCATTTACGTTGTCACATTTTCTTCTTGGAAAATAAAAGGAGACACTATTGAAGGAAACCACGAGAGCTGTTTATAAGAATAAACATTTGAGAACTAAATACAGATTGAAAATCATTCTTTCCCATCCCGTGTATTCACTTCCAGTGAAGTGCTGCTTACACCTTCTTGCATCACTGTAAACAATCTACAAATAGCGTATACGATTAGCCACGTGGGAGCAGTTTTAATGCTGAATTCATACCGATGAAGACTCGTTCCAGCACCGAAGCGTCACAAGTATCTGCAGTTTGCGTCTCGCCTGATGTCGCCTCTCTTCCAGGCTCTGAAGCTGAAGACCATCGTGAGAGGAGACGCCCCGACCAGCCTCGTCACCACGGGCCTGTGCAGGAAAGAGGTGAGGGGTCGTTTACCTCTCAGTATTCCATCAGAGAAACTGAACATATCCAGAAATGTTCCAATCAGGAAACAGGCTGCATAGATTTATTCTTTGTTTTTGATGTTTACAAGACAGTAAATGAAGTCAGTCAGTGTTTTGAAGCAAAAGCAGTTTGGTATTTGGTTATAATATTGGTTATAATATTTGATAAAACCTAAGCACTACTTTTTGAGTGTCGTCATCCAATAGTTGATAAAAGTGAGCAGAGACAAAAAACACAGTTGCATCTCTTAAAACTGCAGAAAAATTGAAAATTATTGACAATTAAAATACATAAATTATTCACAATAAATTACAAAGTTTTGTGTACAATTTAATGATAAATTCAAAAGGGAATGTACTTTTTTTATTGTAATAATATTCCAATAAACAAATGAAACAACAAATGTGGTGCTTTGACCACGACATTAAAGTTTCATTATGTTTGTTATCTCAGAGTCCAGAACCATCATCGGAACATTATAGCTGTCAAAATTCAGGAAACGGCTGAAAAAGTCACATAGTTTATATACAGAATCTAATATTCAACTCTTTGGAAGAAAGTTAGGTGCTAAATATCTTTAATAGGATGTTTTTCATATATATACATATATATATATATTTTCCATAATTTTTTTTCTACTTGTACTCTTTTAGTCCTTTTCTAATTCAGATCCTGGGAACTTGAATAAATTCATCCTGTTACGCTTTCTTGTGTCTACTTGTTCAACCCAAGTGTAAATGAACTGTAATGTGTTGTCCGCTGCAGCCATGGGAGTCCCAGTCATTCTGCAGCACGTTCCCCTATGAGATCGTGTGCGCCGACTCGTGGGGTCAGTCCCTGCTGGCCGCCACCGACGCAGCAGGAGTCATGCTGCTTGACGGTAAGGTCATCCCAATCGACATGTCCGGCGCCCTCTAAAATAAAGCCACCCATCCATGCCCATTCAATACTCGTCCCAATGTCAAAGCCAACAGCTGACATGATGGTGATAATGATGCTGTCCGTGTTTCAGGCCCCGATCCAGCGCTGCCAGGCAGTGGTGAGTGACGCACCGTCGATATCCCTATCTGCTGTTTTTAATAATGCCCTGCTTGCCAGATATGCCCAGATAATTTTTTTGCGCTGCATTTCAGAGACTCAGACGCTGCCTCCGGTGCAGGTCTTCGACAGGACAATGGTGGTGAAGCAGATGCATGTTCTCGAGCCTCAGGACCTGCTTATCACCCGAGCTGACAAAGGTAGACTTCAGCCACAAGGAGAGGAGGACCCCCCCCCCCCCCCCCCCCCCCCCCCCCACGCCCTGCTCATCACACTCTGCCCCCATCCTTTATCACCCTCTCATTGACTCAGAATAGTATTTACAGCACCTCTCCTCCGTCAGTATCCCCATTACACTCCTATTATGTCATCTCTCTCTCTCTGTCGTTGAGTACATACTTAATATTTCCATTGTCACTGGTCCAGCGGACACATTGATCTTGCGCAGCGATCTAAGAAAGCTGACCAATAGAGACCTTTATCCATGGTATGGTAGGGGGTTGGGCGCGATGTGAGCAAGAAGCAAGTGCATGTGTGCTTATCCTGCAGGACCACATGTGGGAGACGGACTGACATGCAAGTGGAAACAGTGACATTATTAGGGAAATTCACTGTGTGTCAACAGACACCGGGGGGGGTTTGTCTCGTGCTCGCCCCAACCAGAGGAGCATCCAGTTAATCACCCTGGGGATGATTAGCTCGCCCTAATATTGACAAACAGGGTTCAGCTGGTTTTGATAGTGATTACGTGATGAAAGCACGAGCATTTGTCACGACTGTGTGTGGGCTTTGATAAAGCCCCTAAGAGCCCACACGCCTTAAGAAGCCTCCTCGTAATCCTCCTCCAGCGCGACACCATTGTCTGTTTGTGGGAGGCTGCTTTTAAAAAAGAGGGAGAGAGAGAGAGAGAGAGAGACACGGCAAATTAAGAGTAACCTTTGTGGAAAACAGAAGCGTCTTTTGTTTCGCTTCCAGGGAAGGATGCTCGGCTCTACGTGTTCAGGCTCAGCACGATGAAGAGAGGCCTGGAGGAGCGGCAGCTCGTCAGAAGCAAATGTGACAGCCGGGAGAACAAACTGGAGAAAACTAAAGGTACAAGGCATGCGGGAGTATACTGAGCATCGCACGCGCCCCGCACACTAATCCCAACAAACCAACAAGCAGAACACGTTGCAAGATATAATTTGAAACTTGAACGTTACTTTCAAGTTTGGCCGGAATTTTCTTGCTGGAATAGTAATAATGATAATAATAATAGAATCGGATGAAAACAAAGAAGAATTCTCAATGAACATGTCAAAACCAAGGTGGTTCTTTTAACCGTCATGGTGGATTTAACGAGTCAAACTATAAATCTACAGGATGATTTTAGCTTATCTTATTGAACGCAGCTTTAAAATCCTTTATTTGTAGGTAATGTTTGTTGAAAGTAAACAATTACACTTTTGGAATTACGAGTATGTTAAACCCAGATTCTCTTTTTCCCAATAAATTTTGCCAGTGTTAGTTTTTTTGGTTAGTAATTTCCAAGCGCACCAGTCTCTGTGGGGTTTGTTATTAATTATTGGATTGGGCAGGCTGGAGTGAGCTGGTTAGATTACAAATGATTTTAGCCGTGGCGACAGCAAAACACTAAGACGTCAAAGAAAGGACATCATGACTGCTTTCCGTTATTATTCAATGTATTTTCCCCAACTTTAAGTCACACCTGATAAAAAAAAATGCACCATGAAAAGGAAATTTATTTAGACGTGTCTTTACGTATAGCTCATCTGGAATGACTACGCAGTAGCCTAAAGAACAGAGGCCACACTAATATTATTGCATAACAACATACGTTACAGATGTTTCTTACTCTAATGACCTTTAGTTAAAATTTACTGCGTAGGGTTGTCAATAGAGTAGTGCTTTTTTTTGGGTGATATTGTAGCAGCATACTCTCGTCATACAGTGACATCTGGTGGTCCAACGTGGTAGGTACTGGTATGTTATGATATTAACATACAGCTAATAAAAAAAGTGACATTAATTGGAATTTTGATTTGGTATTTCTATTTCTTTCTCTTCTAAGGAAATATGATGTTTAGAAAAGATTGTAAGTTTAACTTTTTTTAATTATGCATCATTTGGTGACATTTAGAGGCCTTGAAAGTCTTTTTAAACCTATGAAATACCCACCTATATGGATTAGCTTTATACTTCAGCGAACATATTTCAAAATGGTTCTATTTCAATACACGTTTATTTTAAAGATATCTACCCACCTGCTTTGAATTTTAAGATTGTGGTGAAATTTTTATTGCCAGCTTACTTTGTAATCACCTGCATCCTGACGCGTTATCTGTTGATTAATACCTTTTATCCAGACAGAACGTGTCTAATCAGCTGGGAGTGTGACCTTAATCCGTGTCCTTCCTGTACTCACACTCACCATTTTGCCCAGCTGCTGGTGTCATGCCAGCTGTGCATTGATCTGTGGGATGATGCCAGGGAAAAGCACCTACAGCGTAACACATGTCCAATGTACTTTCCATCTCTCTCTCCCTCCCTCCCTCTCTCCCTCCCTCCATCTCTTCTTCGCACCAGGTTGTCATTTGTACTCCATCAACACCCACCACGGCTCGGAGTTGAGGATTGTAGCAGCCATCAGGAACAAACTTCTCCTCATTACCAGGAAACATCCACGATTCGAGGGCCTCAGCGCCGTCGCCCCAGGGGCGGACTCTCCGGTGGAGGAGTTTCAGTACATACGGGTACAACGAGATCTTTCATGATGAAGAGAAGGGGGGGAAAAAAATAAATGGAATAGTTAATAAGTTGGAGTCACATTGAGAGTTAAAAGAGAATTCGTCAGGAAGCAGTTCAGAATCTTGTCCGATTGGCTCTTTCTCAGAGTCCGTCAAGTCGAAAGAAGCAGACATGTTAATTATGGATTGACACAACAAACATTTCTATGTTAATCCCATTGGGTAAAAGAATCACAGTCATAATGCCACATTAGGATTTAATTGACTGAATTCCTTCCAAACCATTGTGGGAGCCGAAGAACCAAATGAAAACCTTAAATTTAGACCGGGAGGGTAATGATAAAACGGTGCTGATGTTATCGTGTATCATCCACCCATCAGGAGATCTGCTTGTGCGACCCGCCGGTGGTCATGGCCCTGGTGGACGGTCCGACGGGCGAGAACGACAATATGATCTGTGTGGCCTACAAACATCAGTTTGACCTGATCAATGAGAGCACTGGGGATGCCTACAGGCTACATCATGCAGACGCCAACAGGGTGAGAAGCAACCGCCCGACAGTTTGCATTTCAATGCCTCGTTGACCCGTAGAGATTGACTTGCCATTCATTTCGTGCAGACTTGCCATCGCCCTCACTGCTGCTTCTTCAACTCGAACCGTAACCCGACAGCAAAACACATTGTCACCACAAAATCTTTCAATTTCTTAGATAGACTTTCCATCCATGTCCCCATAATGACAAAAGTCCTCTTGAATCAATGTGTAAGCAGATTTAGGTCCCCACTAGGATAGAAGGACAAACCATAACACACACACATACACACACTCTCCCTGGTGGGTTTTTTTTCTCCGCCTCCATGTATTTTTAATGTGATGTTCATTGAAGCCGAGCAGAACTGAACCCTTCAATTGGCCCAGTTAGCGGCTGTGTTCACTTGCTGATTACCAGCCTGCTTACTGAATCAACACATTGTCATTCATGGCCACAAGCTGGAGGAGGAGGAGCGAGAGGAGAAGTGAATGAACAGACTGGAGGATGAACAGCTGTTCAGATAAAAAAACCTCCTGTTCTGCTTTGAACATTTCTTCTTTAAAATTACCACAATAACATTATCTTTTTTCTCTTTTATTATTGTCATCCTAAGGGTATTTGACCTGACATTATTGATTAAAAGCAGTTCCTCACATCTGACCTTTGGATCTCGGTGAGACGGTTTCTCTGAGCTGACTTGTCTTTGCCTGCAGGTAAATTTCGTTGCAGCCATTGATGTGTATGAAGACGGAGAGGCAGGTCTGCTGTTGTGTTACAACTGTGAGTCTCCTTTGGACTGTGACCATGTCAGATGTTATATGATTCAGGCCTCCCTCTCGCTCGGTTATCTTTTTTTCTTGACAGTGGAATAAAAAATCTTACCAAAGACTGCTCCAGTTTATGAACGATCCTGTGAAAATATGTACAAATGGGAAAGTCTAACGGAGGTCAAAGCCGCAGGAAAGATCTGTGGGTCATAAGGACCTTTGAAACACGTTTTTTCCATTTTAATTTTTGTGAAGAAATAGTGATTAATATTTAAAAAAAATATTAAGTAAAATAAGTTGAAATTTGGTTAAACTATACATGTTCCTCAGGTCATTTATTTTCAGTGTAATGAGGATTAATCAAACTCATCAAATCAGATTTTTTGTAAGAAACACAAGTGCAACAGTCACAGCAGTGGGACACAATGTAAAAAGACCTATGAGGAATTTATAAGCATCAAGCACCAAGCATGAGATGAGTTACTCTTCTTTTATTGCCTAAAGATTTTAAATGCTCTAACACACATATATATATATATATTTTTTATTTTTTAATTTTTTATTATTTAACATATTTCAGAAAATATACAACCAACTCATAAGCTTAAAATTCAAGAAAGTCTTTTTTTTTTTTTTGTTATTTTTCATGCCAGTACAATTAAGCGTAGATTTCCAAGTTCGACTTTGATTCCTTCTTAAAGACACTAAAAGGCATTGAAAACAAGACGAAACCCTTCATTCTCAATCTTATTCCTATTTTCCAGACGTCTGTTACTATAAGAAAGTCTGTCCGTTTAACGGCTCCACGCCGATGATCCAGTCCAACACCTCGGATTTCCACTTCAGCTGGAACCAGATGCCCAACGCCATCGGTAGGTTTTACCGCTGCGGCCGCGCCCTGCACACTCTGCTGGCCTGGCCGGAGCTTGCTGTCGCCATGGAAACACCATGTATAACCACAAGCATCCATCAGGCCCGTGTGTGTGTGTGTGTATGTGTGTATGTGTGTGGTCGTGAGTGTGGTCGTGCACGTTGTTATTAATGCAGGACATGGTGAAGAGAGAAAAAACACAAGTGGACATTCTGACCCTGTTGATTGCAGATCGCAGCTGCTCTGGGTTACTATGCATCCCATAATGTTTCTTTCACACAAACACTTACAAAGACACTATAGCATGCAGTACAGATTAATTAAGCACATATATCAAAATTGGTTGGGAAAAAAAGTGTATTTTTCTTAAATAATCCAAGTATTTGCATGAGAAAGTATGATTAGATAACCTGTACACTGTTGACTTTTCCATTATATTTCATCATCCATTCAAATTCAAACAAATGACTCTTGAACTTCACATCGTGTACTCAATAAATAAGTCAAGGTCAATATTCGGTTAACTGTTGAAACAACAGCATTTCTATCTAAGGAAACCAATGATGTCTTACTTTTTACACATAAGAAATACTACATTTGATACTAATGATCGACGTGTATGTATATAAAAATAGGAGGTCATTTCTTAAGATTTACTTTTTTACTAATCACATAGTAATCCCATGAATTACTTGAATTCTAAGTCTTTTTGGGTTCTATTAGGTGTTTCAGCCTTCTTTGAAGAACCAATAATCTACTTTTCCTTTGACCATTCCTTTGAAATACTGAAATGTCCAAACAATTATTATCCTCAAGGTCTTTCTCTATTTTTCTTTAGTAAACCAGCACCTCTCAGATAGTTTCTTTAAAGGATTCTTCTCAGAGTTTCCTTTCACCAGCGTCCTTCCCGCCGTGTCTCTCACCTCGTTGTACATTTCACAGAGACATCGAGAGAGAAAGAGAGTCTGGAGGACAGAAGCTCGGGCAGATTTCACACATGATGATCATCTAATGATGACATTTCAGAATGCCGTTGTGGCTGAAAATATTATTTTCAGTGAAGTAGTTTACAGTTTTAGTTTATTTTACCCCGTCAGACTCGGTCAAAGTAATCGGCGCAGCGACTTTCTTTCGATCACGGAATGTTTGTCTATGAGCTTGTGTTGCCTTTGCAGTTTGTGCATTTCCTTACATCCTGGCCTTCACAACGGACTCGATCGAGATCCGACTGGTGGTCAACGGCAACCTCGTGTACACAGCAGTGGTCCCAGAGCTGCAACTGACTTCTTCACGGGTCAGTATGATCAACTAGTTCAACACCGCGTGTTTGTCTTCCTTTTGAACATGAAAACGCTTTTGATGGATCGGTTGGCTGCTTTGTTGCTTGGACTTTGCATCCAGTACAACACCAAGAAATTAGATTTTTCTCCTTTTACGATTGACAAACATTATTAGTTTAGTTTTATTTAGACTCAGTGATCGTTTGTTCCTGTAAAACCACTTCTTTAATTTTTCTGCAGTAATTTGTGTTGGTAGCTCCTGGAAATCTCCCCCTTGTGCCATGTGTAAATCAAACCAATTTTAAAAAGTTAGAAATTTTTTCAAATGTCAATGATATATAAGATGGAAGAGTTTGGGACCCAGTACTGACCCCTGGGAGACGCCACAAGCAGTGTCCACTTTACATGAGGTAAAGTTTGACTGTTTCACAAACTGCTTCTTGTCCTTTAAGTAACTTTAAATAATACTCTGTTAAAAAACAAACTGCTTCCATGATTCCATATGTTTCCATTTCAGTTGCTTGCTTGCTTACTTGCTTGCTTGGTAGGCTGGTTAGTTAGTTAGTTGGTTGGTTGGTTAGTTGGTTGGTTGGTCGGTCGGTCAGTCGGTCGTTTGCTTGGTTGCTTGATTGGTGAGTGCCTGTTAAGTCGTTAAATTGGCCGGTCGATTGGTTAGTTGGTTTGTCTGTTGGTTGGTTGGTTGGTTGGTTGCTCAATTGTTTGTTTGGTTGCTTGATTGGTGGGTGCCCGGTTGGTTGGTTGGTTGGTTGGTTGGTTGGTTGGTTGGTCGGTTGGTCAGTTGCTTGGTTGGTCGGTTGCTTGATTGGTGAGTGCCCTGTCATTCGATTGGTTACTTGGTTTGTCAGTTGGTTGATTGGTTGGTTCGTCGGTTGCTTGATTGCTTGCTTGATTGTTGGTGAGTGCCCGGTTGGTCGGTCAGTTTGTCGGTTTGTTGGTTTGTCGGTCGGTCAGTTGCTTGGTTGCTTGATTGGTGAGTGCCCGGTTGGTTGGTTGGTCGGCCGGTCGGTCAGTTGGTCGGTTGGTCGGTTGGTCGGTTGGTTGGTTGGTTGGTTTCATGGATGGATGTATATTTATTTCCAGCATGGGGGTGAGAACAAAGGCATGAAAAAAATTCCAATTCAATTACAAATTGTTGGACAGTTGTCGATGTCTGTTACCACATAGTCCCTAACAAAGAAATGTATGATGTAAAGCACCTACCAGTCATAATTTGTTTATTTACACGTCTTACAAACCTATAGACTTAATTAAAGATAAATAATAAAAATGTGTCTGCTTAATGTAGTAATATCTTCCTTTGCTGTCGTTCTGTAAAACTGTAAGAATTTTGAAAGCACAAGCAGAGACGGTTTTCTGTATTTGTCTTTACTTTCTGCCTTTATCCTCTCTGTTGACATCATAATAACTTCTCTCCGTATTGATCTACTTCCTTCATCACTTCGCCTCTGTTGCTCCTCCCACAGTCGGACATTTATTTCGTTTCCTCGGCTCCGGTGAGCTCAGCCTCCAACTGCAGTTCCAGGGACACCAGTTCCCAGAGTTCCCCTCAGACGCCCACTGGCTACGAGATGCCCGTGTTCCCGTCGCCGCTCGGGGACGGTAAGAACCGATACGGGGGAAAAAAACACACCGGGGGATGTTTTATAATGCAGTTTTAATATTTAAGGTTTTTCGTATGTCAACATATCCCAGAGACCTGCTTGACTTCGGACGCTCTCCGAACCCCGAGCTCTACATTTACATAAACCTGTCTCAGCAGAGCGGCTCAATGAAGCGGCAGCCTTTTTCCCCCCCCAGTGCTGGAATCCCACAGTTTAATACAGTTTTATTTTTTCACTGAAAGACACTTAATTGCATTTATGTCCCTCATGAGTATTACCTCATCTTTTCTCACCGTGGAACCCTGACAGAGCTTAAACTTATGGCATCGCTGGCTATTCATTGTGTCCATTTTCCAACTTATAGCCTACATATATTGCAGTTTATTATCTTTTAGGTCACGACCTACTCGTATTGTTAGTGCAGTTTTCGAAACTGTAAATATCGGCTTCAGTTTTTTTAAATTCAAGATCAAAAGTTAACCCTGCACTAGCTTTGATGCTGCTGGAACACTGTGTGCAGTTTGCATGTTCTGTGTGTGTGTGTGTGTGTGTGTGTGTGTGTGTGTGTGTGTGTGTGTGTGTGTGTGTGTGTGTGTGTGTGTGTGTGTTTTCTCTGGGTACTCTATTCTTTAGCTGTGAGTGTGTGTTTGTCCTGTGATGGACCTCTCCAGGGTGTACACACACACACACACACACACTCAGGCACACACACTGTTAGCTGGGATCACGTCCTTCAATCCCGGTGACCCTGCTGTGTTTGGTGAAGCGATATAGAATGGATGGATGATGATAATAAACATGCTGACAAGAAAAAGCCCTTAAAAGTGTCTGGAGAGTGATTTCCATTCAGTACTTTATTGACCTGACATCTACAAAAGGTAGAAATTCAATTCGAAACGAGTGATGAATCTGCGTTCACGGGACAAAAACATGTCAGACCGTCATTAAGATGCACTGAATTTATACAAAAACAACACATTACCAAACAGGTAGTGTGCTGCTTGCACACATACCCCCCCCCCCCCCCCCCCCCCAACATTCAAGTGTCCGCGGGGGGGGGAGAACACCTTCAAGGATGATTGAGGATCAATATGAACCATCAAGCCCGCATTCATCATCCCCTCTTTCTTTTATTGTACATTTAGTCTCCCATCACCCCGTTCCTGACCTCCTCTGGATTCAACCAGCTGCTAATAGCACACAGGTTTTTGTGTTCATTGAGAGTCAACAGACTGATGGATGGCAGTGATCTCAGCTCCCCTTGCTGGACCTGCAGGGACACGCATGTATTTCTAAAGACCGCAGAGAAGAACAAAGCTTTTGGGGAGGACTGTTGTTAAAACGCTTGTGTACCTGCAGCTGCAGCGTCCCGCCCAGTCTTTCTCCTGAGGGGAGTGGGTATTTACAGGTCCCATTAACACTAACAGGGAGGAAGGTCTGGCTGACGCTGCTGCAATTAGCTGAGGACGGGATTTATGCTTTTAGGCTGCTTCAGGTAATCATCGCTCTCGGAGGGATTCTCATTTTCTCTCCCTTTTGTTTTACGCACATAACTCTGCCACACCAAGAGACCCAACGGAGGACCTGCTGCTGTGTGACTGAATGTGTGTGTGTGTTTTAGACAGGAAAATGTATGTGCCTGTGTGTGTGTGTGTGTGTGTGTATGTGTGTGTGTGCCGAGTCGGTGTAACCCCCTCTTCTTCATCCCTGGTTCAGATTCTATACGGATCCCGTATGGTACCAAGCTTTCCCTGTACATGTCTAAGGACGCCGAAGGTACTGCGGGATTCTGCCGCCCTCGCTCCATAAAAGCACTCATGATGCCGCCCCACTAACATGCACGTGTTTCACCCTGTCTGCTCCAAGGCGGCATGTTGACTTGAACGCTGGTTGAATGTTAAGTGAACATTATGTCTTCCCCACCCCACCCCCTCCCCCATCCCAACTAATTAAAACTTGAAAATCAGGGAAAAGGTGCAGAGTAAAAAAAATAAGAAATGATATTGTCAATCTAAAGGAGGAGGGATTTAAAGAGGAGGAGGAGGAGGTGTGTGAGGAAGGGGAGGCGCTGTGTACGAGCTGTGGTGGTGTTGGTGGTGGTGGTGGGGTGGGGTGGGGGGGTAAGGGGGAGAAGACACGTCTGCCGCAGCATGATTTACAGATTGCACTGTCGCCATGGAGACTTTTGTCAGCTCCTCTCTTCGATCCAAAGTGGTGGTCCAAACAGCGGTGCCACAGTCTGATGGTGGGAGGATGAAGAGGGGGAGGGATGAAGAAATGAAGGGGGGTGGGGTTGAAGGGCTGCTGACAAAAATCCCATCGTCTAACTGCCTGCCGTATCTGCTCCTCGGGGAGGTTTTCATGTGATGTAATCGCATGGAGTAATGTGAACAAGATGCTGCTGGCGATCAGCGTGATCCTCAAACCTGCAGCACAAAGCTGCAGTTTGTCTTCAATTAGAACCCGGCGTGATAGAGTGAGACACTTCCTCCTGGTCCAGACATGCATGTGGAATATATCAATCAATGATTATATATTCAAAACAAACTGCATGCTTTGTTGTTTTTTTTTTTTTTTTTTTTTTTGTATTCTCTGTGACGGTACAGGTACGTGACTGCGGGTCTGTAGCGGCACTAACATCGGCAGCAGACTCTCTGGGTTGTTTTTTGTTTTTTTTCCCTTCCGTGGCTCTTTACTCTCCACTCACCTGCTGACATCTCAAATGAGACAGTCCTCTTCTGTGCAGCCCGGCTTCCGCTTTGATTCGTTCTCGCCCTTGCGTTATTACCGCCTCAACCGAGCCCAACACCGCCCCCTGGTGGACACGCCCGGACGCTGCAGGCCGGCTCGCCGCGGCTTCGCGAGGCGGACTGGCTCATTTGAAACACTCACAAGCATCCATTTCACATCTTTATAGTCGTTCCTCTGTGATAAATCATCTGCTGTAAATAACCGCTGAAGAGTTATGTTGCATTAACTCAGTGGCGTAAGGATAATTAATTTCTACATCGAGTATTGTTCCCATAAATGAGACTATTAATCACTTCGCAGTGGCTTCCTTTCATGATAAAAGTGTGATTCTGTTGGAGAAACTTTAGTTTGGGTTTCAATCGAGGCCAGTTTTCACATTTAAGATGTGTTAAAACGTCACACAGGACAAAATCTTTGTTTAATAGGCTTCGCTGTTTCTGGTTTATTTACTAACGGACATACAGGTGAGCCTTTTTCTCTAGTGACGTAGCATTATCATACCATGATGGTAAATTAGTAAAAAAAACACCCTCAAACATTTAGAAATGTCAAGTTTTTCAGCTGGAAGAAACACAAAAATGCTCTCACCAACCAGTATCTGGAGTAATCTGATTATTCAAGTGATCAGCATAATGCAATATGATTTATAAGATAACAAAACTTATCTGATTATGAGAAATTGGATAAAGACGCCTTTGCTTTCAACCTTATACATTTTTACATTAGTGAAATTAAAACCGTCGACACAACTAAGACTATTCATAAAAGACCGGATGTTTAGAAAAATAACATAGAAGTTAAGTTGTAGTTCTCTACATCTACAAATAACGAAAGAAATCTGATAATTGACTGAAACAGGTAAATCAATGGTTTTCTTTAAGTTACTGTATTTCTTCGATGCGTATGGGCACGTCATCCAATTAATATAATAATATAGTCACTGTGAGTTATTGGTCTTTTATCGTCACGTAAACAGGCTCAGATTTAGAAAAAGGTTTAGAAAAAATCAAAAGGTGACATTTTTCCATAAACATATATTGAATAAAATTTTTGTGATGTACTTGCACTTGGAGTTGTAGTTAATGAAAGCTTTCATTTTTCTAATCTGGCCCACTGAAAATCAGATTTGGCTGCATGCGTTTATCATTATTTGATTAAAAGATGGAATTTAGTTTGCATTATTCAAAATGAGCCTTTAAGTTGTGGTTTAAGGTTTGTTTATCTGCCTGTATGGTGCATGAGAGCAAGCCTCGAATGCATCACGGGACAAAAATAAGGGGGTGTCAAACATAAGGCCCGTGGACCAAAACAGGCCTACAAGAAGCTCTAATCCGGCCGCCGAACCTTTTAGAAAATTAGGAAAATTTCAAATAAAACATGGAAAATTCAACAATAGAAGTCTTTTTAGGCATTTTGCACCAGAAAGTATCATTAAAATTGGCTTCATGTTTAGATTGTAGTCATTTATTGACATTTTCATCACGTATACTCCACAACAAAGAAAACATTTAAAATAATGTAATTTAAAGGTGGTGTGGTAGTAATAGTGTTTGTAACAACCAAGTAATGGATGAATAAAATACAGAGTTTACACATTGCAGGCAAAAATACTGTTGAGATTTTTCTGAAAATCGTATTCAAAAGAACTCTGAAAAGTGTATAAAAGAAGCCGAACGGCCTCAACGTCCTCACACTAACATTGTTCTCCCGCTTCTGATTTCAGCGTTAAATTATTAAAGCGAAGCTCCAACTCCCGCGACTTCCCGCTTTAACGTCACGCCGGTGATACGTTCGCATCAATACCTTCACTTTCAACCTCCAGCCGGACTAAAAATAAAACGCATTCGAGGCGTGATGTTCGTTAGTTGCAGTCAAATGTCTCAAAAGACTCGGTACGCGTTAAATATATATAACTTTTTGTCGGTAATGAGCTAAAAGTTGCAAGCAAAAAAAAAAAAAAAAAGGCATGGGAGTGCTTCAGGCCATTAGTTTCATCCATATTTCATTAGCTGCCACTCGTTCGTCTCCTTTTATATGTGTCTTTTGCTTTTTTTTCAACTTCTGCTTTATGCCTGCTCCTGTTGTCTGTCTTTACGTCCCTGGTTCCTCACTGCTTTCTCCTCCTCCTCCTCCTCCTCCTCCTCCTCTTCCTCCTCTTCCTCCTCCTCCTCCTCTCTCCGGGGTTCTCGTTCCCAGGCGAAGCGGCATGTAAGCACATCTTCAAGATCCCGCTGTGTAACTTGGTGGGCCGCAGCATCGAGCGGCCGCTGAAGTCGCCCCTGGTCAACAAGGTGCTGACGACGCCGGCCCCCGCCATGGTGCCCCCGGCGCCGCTCATCTCCGCCACGCACTCGCTCTCCTTGTCCCGCATGGAGATCAAAGAGATCGCCAGCCGCACGAGGAAGGAGCTGCTGGGTAAAGTCTGGGATTTTTTTAACGCCCCAATAACTCGTTTCCAGGATCTTTGGTCTTTTTTGAAAATAAATCTAATTTGTTCCAGTATAAACCTCAAACAGTTTGGTTTTTTTAATTAATGAAAGATCCTGGATATTTTGATATTAGTTTTTCGTCAGTGTCTCTGCAAAGTGTGTTTCTCTTCATATTTAAATTTTGCTTTGGTTTGAAATTCTTTATTTCAATCAAAGGTTAAAATAAAAGTAAACAGTCTTAGTAACAAAAACTTAGCAGAAGAGATTTACTCTTATTATATCTGCCCCTGAGTTGCCTTTCAATACCTTTACACAATGTTCAACATTCTAAATATTCACAGATTTTAAAGCATGTACTATGTACAGTATTTACAATATACACAAAAAAATAACACACACAATAAAAAAAAGAAAGATAACAATAATTTTTCATGTTTGATCCAATCAGAATATCTCATATTACTTAAATTCAACTCTCATTTTCTTTGTCAGATTTGTTGAAACTATGTTTTTAATTACATGCGTGTCTCGTTTACACAACAACGGTGCTCGGAGACACTGAAAATGCAACTTTTTGAAAACTAAAATGTTTGTCGCGCATTGTTCTCTGTATGTGTGGTTTCATGTCAAAAACTATCAACAGCACCCTCTAGTGGCCTAACGTGAAAACGACATAATTTTTTACGAGTCTCCGTATAAACAATCATTTTCAAAATGTTGCCATGGAAACGTGTAGCGATGCATATACACTTGAAGCATTGTCGAGTAAATGGGAGAGTACCATTGACTTGGTGTTAGCGCCAACAACATAAAAAAAAAAAAATAATAAAATAACTTTTTAACTCACAGTAAAGCCCAAAGCCTTTTAAAATACTACAGGTTTTTATTCAAATATAATGTACAAGACAAAACGTATAGACTAGAATATTTCAGATAAAATTTTGTGTGTGCCGCTCGCTGCTGAAAAGGAAGTAGCAGCAAAATCATTTTCACTCAAATCCCATCCGCCTTGAATGGAATCTTTCCACTTTTTCTTTTTTCCGCAGTCATAGCACACTATTCCTGGACGCGTAAATACTCTCCCACCGCGCCAAAAATCCGTCGGAATAAAAGGATTAAAATCAAACCTTCGCCTAGTATAGTAATATTTGCACGTTGTCTCTTAAAGAGACAGGCCCACAGAATTATTGAGAAAAAGAAAAAGTAGATTTTGACCGAATACAAGACAAACCAGCCTCAACTAATCAGTCGACAAAGAGTCAAGCAGAGATTATCACTCAGCGTGAAGTTTCACTCCTAAATGAAAAAATAAAATGTTTCTTCAGACCCTTTTCATGACTTTTCAGTATAAGAGTTTCTTCCCCGTTATTAAACGTCGGTCCGTTTGCTGCTTGAAGGTCTCACGGAGGAGCCAAGTGGGAAACCCGACAGCGGATCAGTCAAACACAGAAAGATGAGCAAGAAGAACACTGAGGAGGAGCCCAGAGGACGAGCGCTGACGTCCACCAACAGTGACGGGTGAGACGGACGGAATTCAGTCACCTTTTAAAGAACGTAGAAAGAAAATGTTTCAACATTATGCACTTTTATTTACTACCGCAGCTCAAACAACATGGCCAAATAGACATATAGACAAAACACACTGACACGTATAAAACATGACAAGACCTTCTGTTATGTCCATGAAATTGACATGTGTCATAAATACATACAAAAAAATATTCATAGTGAAAATGAGTTCAACATTTAACATCTTTTTATATATATTATTTTTTTGTTAATCAAATGTGAGATACTTAAATCAACCATTCGGTGGAATTTTCTCATTTAGTAAAAACAAAAGAAAAAGCATTGGGCATCAATGCAATGATTTTATTTGTACAAGTAGTTGTTTTTTATAGTTCAAACTGAGAAGTGTATTGTTTGAATGAATGATTTAAAAACATAACACAAGCAATATAAATTGCAAAAAAAAAAGAAATGTTCGTCAATTATATATATATACTCAGCTTGTAGACTTGTTAACAAATAACAAAAAAAAATTCCTATTAAATATGTGTATTAGAACAAAAAAGTTATAATTGACAGAAAAAAACATTTTTTTTAATAGTAAATACAGACGTAGTTTTTAATTGATATATGTTTATAGTCGAAGCTTCTGGTTTTCCAGTTTTTCAAGATTCATTTTCCAATAATGTTCCTACCTTCCAACCAAAATATCCTCCATAAAAACAACATTTCTTGCCTCCCTTTTTACCGAGGCCAAAACAAAAACATCAAATTTGTTTTTCACTTTGCTTCCTTGCATCGGATTCCTTTTACAACACTGCCATCTGCTGGATGTCATGTGAATTGCATACAGTGAGCATTTAGCCAGAAGAGCCGTTTTAACGGAGTCTGTCATGGTAATTCCACAAACTATTCACGGGTTCCGGCACTAATGAAAGAGTTGATTGTTGTCAGCGTTTGACGTCGTCCCTTCCGTGCGCGGCAGGTTAGTTTCCGAGTCGTCGGAGGCAGAACTGGACATCCAGCTGCACTGCGCGTCCACCTCGGAGGCCGAGCCGGAGAAGGTGGTGCTGTGTGCGGAGAGTCCGGCCCTGGCCAGCGCGTTCGGACTCTCCACGTCCTTCGAAGAAGACGTCCTGGACCTAAAGTGAAGACAATCCCAGTGTGCACTTCTCTGCCCCGCCCGCTCCCGTACTCCCACCGCTCCTCTGTTGTTTGCTTTCATTCCACTTTTTTATTTTGATTTATTATTTTTTTTGTTCTGTTTCTATCTTGGGTTTCCGTGTGTTGCAAACGGGAGTGAGGAACGTGTGTGTGTGTGTGTGTGTGTGTGTGTGTGTGTGTGTGTGTGTGTGTGTGTGTGTGTGTGTGTGTGTGTGTGTGTGTGCGTGTGTGTAACCCAAAGAGGCAGACGAGGTCGCGTGTGAGACGCGTTGGAAAGTCCATCCCAGATCCACGCGGTGAATGTAAACCTGCACGCCGAGGCGTCCCAGAGATCTCCGCGCTCACCGCCCCCCCCCCGCCCCCCCCCTCCGAAGCCGCCTTCCCGTCCGATATGTGTCGTATATTGACGTGATTATTTCCGATCACTCTCAGATGTTGTATGATATGCATATGTGTGTGTACATCTGTTCATACATGACACCGCAACGCGGCAGCAGGCGACCCCCCTGGCTCGCGATGCATATTTATAGATATATTATTGAAGAAGAAAGAAGAAAGAAAAAAAAAAAGACAATTTTATTCCCATATTTAGTCGAGGTATGATGTTTTCCGCTCTCTGCACCTTCTCAATCCTCACTCACAGCAAACAGGCAGACAGGGCTGGAGGCAACGTCTCCCACAAGTGCCATTTCCCAGCGTCTCCTCCATCCAACCCGACCTCTTCCGGCCACCGGATCCTGGTGTCTGACAGTAGCAGCCATGATTGTAGTCCGGGTTTCGATTCACCTCGGCTTTACAACGGCGAACTCACAGCTTCGGTGTGTTTGAGTGAATCCCGCTCGCCGGAGGCTCTCCATCTCTCACACGGCAGCCACACGCGTGCCGCCCACCATTTTACACGAGAACGTCATTACAGTAGTGGAACGACTGTAAGCAGAGCCGCAAAATCAGGAGTTAAAATGACAGATTTTAAGTTAATTAGGATATTTTAGGAAATAAAAAAGACGTAGAATTAGTCTGGGTTGTATCAGGAAAGTGCAAAAGTGAACCAAGAAGGTAGAAAATTATCTAAAATAGAGCTTTTGTACGTTATGAGCCGCAACTGCGACTGTCTGATGCAACACGTGATTTAGGTCCACGTTAAGCTTTTAGCAGATCAGGTTTTATTGTATTTTAATCAGGTAGATGTACAACCGTCTCACACGGTTAATGTGGGACTCTTTCGTGGAGTAAAACCTAAACTATAATACTAGTTTGAATTGTAAAACGTTGATTAAAAACACATTTGCACTATGAATTAAAAACCTTTCCCTTCGGTGGCAGATGTAAAATGAGTCAAATATGTGACTTGTGGCCCAAAACTAGCCACACTAGTTTGGTTGAATCTGGCTCAGGGTGATTTTACATGGAGTCAAAATGACTCACATTTATGCAAATTTTTTTTTTTTTAATAAATCCAAATAAAGAATCTCCGGATCCTAGTTTGTCTGCTGCAGGAGCTTCGGACTGTTTGAGGAAGTCAACGGTCCCAATTCCCTCCTATGAACTGAACATTAAATAGAGCCGGTCCTTGTGAACGCAGCACTAAAGAGTAGCACTTATCTCTCCCGAAATAGGTTTCGAATTAAATCCACACTGTTTGGTGAGTTTGTGAAAATGTGCGTCGGCCCTGGAGAGGACTTCAGCTCCTCCACGCTTCGTTTAGCAAGAAGTTTTAAAGGCGTCATTAATTACAGGTTTAAATTTTTAGAGGTTAATTAGGCTGTTTTCCGTTAATCCACGAAATATGATCGAAAGTCCTCCTGTGCACCAGTGTGAACACGAACCCTGACAGGTTAAAGAGCTCCAGCAGGGTTCAGGGTTTGTTTTTTTTTTTGCTGGTGTGGCGATGAGAGCGCCTCCCGGTGGTGGCTTCACAAACCTGCAGCCTTTGACTCTTTGCATGAGCCTCCTCTTCCCACGCCTCTCTCTCTCTCTCTCTCTCTCTCTCTCTCTCTCTCTCTCTCTCTCTCTCTCTCTCTCTCTCTCTCCTCTGTTCATCCGCCTGCCTCAGCAACACCAGAACTCAACTCAGACAAAAGGGAAGACGGAGGAGGATTTTTACAAAGAGGCTTTTTTCGTGTTTCTTATACTCTGAATGATGGAGGGCGAAACTCTGCGTCTCTCCTCTCGCTCCTGTACTTCTGTCTGATGCTCTTCTTTCTCTCTTTTTTTTTTTTTTCTACCTCCCGTCTTGGCATTTTTCATGGTTTATATTTGTTTTCTTTCTTTTTCTTTCTTTTTTTTTTTTTTTGTATTTAAATCTATATTTACTGTTTAGACTGTTGCTGAACCTCTCTGTGATATCAAAATGGAAAAAAAAAAAAAATTACAAAAAAAACACCAAGTGTCTTAAAATATTGTATCGCCATCGTTTTTAATGCCAAGTACTACTTGTAAATGTTTGTGTATCAAATGTGGCCTCAAATGAAACTGAACTATATTATTATTATTATTATTATTTGACCGGTTATTTTAAACAAGTGCTGTAGACCACTGCTGTGAAAGTAGTTGATTCTGTTCATTGATATGTAATAAATATTTATGAAATTTGTTTTGTCTTCCTGTGTATTTATACATTTAACTAGTTTACAGACGACGTCATTTGAGCGTGGACGGATGGATTGATCAACTCTTGTGGTTCTGTGCAGATTTGCAAGTTTTACCTTTCAAAATTCTTTGTTTCATATCCTTGTTCACGTTATAAAATAAGTAGTAATCGTGCAACAAGCTTACATGGGTTCAATTCGATACTTTAAAACGCTGATATCAAAAAGGAAGCAATAAAAATAGACTCTGAGGAACACGACAAATAAATAAAAGCAATGTTAAATAGATTTTCAACCGCGGCTCCACCGTGCAATGAAACATTAAATTAAAGATATAATAGCAAGCTCGTAAAACAAAGGGTTATAAAGGTGTGACACCTCATAAAAGTTAATCTATTAAAGTGTATTAAGAGGAAAGATTTATTATATATAGAGGAAATTACTTACAGATGCAACAAGATTCAACACACTGAACTAACCAACGTGAAGGAATACATCCGTAGAATAGAGTTAAATATCAACAATTTACATACAAATAATTCTGACAAAATTCACTCCTACTGTCGAATACACTTTAAAGTAACATGATGGGGAAAACACTGGCCCACCTTTAGAACTCGGTCCAGCCGGAGGACTTGCCCACGAGGACCCGCGGCTCCAGACAGCTTCATGTCTGGTCAGCAGGTCCATAATGTGGGACAGAGATGCCTCAGGGACAACTTTATTGTTCGCTGCATTCTTTGCTTTGTCTTGAAAATAAACAGGCTTTTTATGGGGGGGGGGGGGGCGTTGGAAGGAATCTGCCCTCAGGTGGGAGGACAGTGGTGAACCGTCTCACATCTCGTCCTGCAGGGTGATACTGTTCATTTTTTCACCAATCAGAGAATTCAACCCACAACACAAATGGGACAAAATGCCCAGGCTTTACTGACTGTGTGGTTCAAACTGACTCTTGAAACTTTTTTTTTTTTTTTTTTTCGGGGAAAGCTACTTAAAAAAAAAAAAATAATTAATTAAAAAAACCTAAATAGGCTCTAATCTAGACGTTGTTCTTCTGGAGGGGAACTGTAGACCCGACGCTTTGAGTCCCATTTGTTCTGACCCAGGTTATGATCCTTCAAACCTTCAGGCCACGTTTACACGTACCTGGGTTTTTACAAAAACGGACATTTCCCCGTCTACCTTTAAAAAAATGTATTTAATTTACAAGGACCCGCATATACGCTTGGTTCAGAGCTGCGATGAGCATGCCAAACCTGTAGGGGGCAGTGTAGCAAGAAGCATGAAGCCATGATAGCCAATCAGAATCCTGGAACAAAACTCCACGTGACCTAAATATCCGTTACACTCCTACAAACAGAGTCCCAGATTTGATCCAGAGCTCCACTGCGGCCGGAGTTTTCGGGAATCATCGTTTGTGGTGAGTCGTAGTTGCATTTGTGTGTAAATGCAGAGCTTCATCACAGTTTTTTCAAACTACTGGGGTACGTGTCAACATGGCCTGAGAAAGAGTGATTGCCTGACGCAGGCCAGGTGGAGCTCACCTGAGCTTCACCTGAAGGCCGCTGATTGGCTGTACTGGAAGAGAGAGGGACCACCAGTTTACTGTGTGGTGTCTTGTGGGCGATGTCCAAGAGACATTAGAGCAGTTTCCATTTGTGTTTACCGCTCTACCGAGAGCACGTGAGCAGCTCTTGCAGGAGTGAGAACCCCTTCTTTTTTTCTTTTTTGTTCCATTTGGCACGGTCATGTTTTTGTTTTTTAATCCCGAGATGTCGCTTCAGGGTCTGGATGTGTGTTTGTTGTTTTGGCCACTGCGGTTCTCTGAAAAGAGAGGAAACCCCTCTTTTTGTTATTTAAAACTTGTGCTTCTGGGCTGTGGGGAGAGAGAGTATGGGGGGGATGACACCTTCTAACCTGGCCTTTTCTCTTTTACCCTCGTTGTCTAGATAAATTAAATAAAAACCTGTTTGAGAAGGGAACTAGTAGGATAGCTCATTCTTGATTCTCGCTCCAAGCCTTAGCTGTTTGTTGTTCTGAGGTCTAAGGGTTCATATTGTGCAAAATTGTGTGTTGCTCCAATCAGAAATCAGACCCTATATAGTGTCATCGGGGGTTTAGCCAATCCCAATCAAGGTCGGCCCTCCCTTTGACTCCTCCCACAATCAGGCTGCTCTGCTCTGGCACATGGCACCAACGAGAGGAAGTACTTCCTCTTCTTCCCATAGATGGGCATATGTGGGCGGGGCCAGTCCAGCTCACACAGACACAGCAGATCCTGAATGTAGCTCCTATGATCCAATATTCAAATGGGGGAAAATCAAGAAGCTAGAAACTTAGAATCAGTTGACTCCGGTACTGGAGGCAAAACATCTCGTTATCAAATAGGAATAAATGAGTTTACATTCATTCTCATTTCTACCTAATTAAATAGTGCCTTCTTGTCTCATATGTGTTTTTGTTTTGTTTATATATAAACCCTTTCTGGGAATATCTTGACACGATTTCAACACAATAGCTTTTTGACGTTTGAGACTTTTGAGAAATCAGCTGTAAAGGCTGACTGTATTGGTGTTGCTTTCACAACTAGTTAAAAAAATAAATCTAGAAATAGGCTTAACTATAGGCTTTTAACTGAATTCTGAAGTCTTGTTATCGCCACATGGTACGAGCATCCTCGGGGGGAATCTGCTTTTTCACTAGAAAAGGGATGTTTTCTGTACTTGCCAATACTTTTATTAACTTCTAATGGTTAGTTTTAAAGAAACAAACATAAGTGACCATGAAAGATTAAGCCATATAACAAAATGAACAATCTATATATGTTTTGGATGTAAATTTGCATTATGCTTTTGGTAATAAATTAATTTAAGCAAATTGATAAACAGGTAACGAGAAACGAGCAAAATATGAAAAATGCAATTGTTTTTGTTTTTGTTTTTTTGCTGGCATACCAACAGAAAATACAAATCTTTTGAGCGCACATCATTAAAGACCATGGACCGCTCTGATTAAATGTCATTACCGGAGCTTTAATTCTCCCAGAAATAAAACGTCTGCCCCTGTAATCAAATGATATTTGCTGCAATCAAAGAAAAACTCAAGTTCAAAGCCAGAAAAGTTAAGTACCACCTGTGCTGCCAGTATGAAGAGCTCAGCTGTGACGATGCAGTCTCTGTGTGGCCACAAGGTGGCGGTACACGTTGATGTAGTTCTTTGATCCAATCTTTTTTTTTTCTTTTCTTTTTTCACCTCAATATGTCTTCTTTCAGTTGAGTCGACACCCTCTGAACCACAGAGGAACCAGTAATTTAAAACTGATCACCTGACAGGGGGTTTAACCTGATCGCCACAACAAAATACCTCAAACACACAAAGAGAAGAAGATTTTACTCCCATGTGAAAACTGAGAAATAAAGGCTGTATAGTCAGGATGCTTATTTCTCACTAACCCCGGGGGGGGGATAAAGGAGTGTTCGAGACGGCCCCAACGATGACACACAGACAGGATGCCGACACACACACACACACACACACACACACCCTGGACACGACGGCTTCATGCTTCACCCAGATTATATGTATTGTCGATGCTCAGTCACTCAAAACAAAGGATTTTCCAATCCTCCCACCTTCACGTCTTCTTCTTCAAACACAAAAAAGTCCATAATCACACCACATTCCAGCTCTGCAGGCTCCTGCTTAGTCATCACCGCTGGTTTGGAAAAAGAAAACTGGGATTACTGGGTTTACATTATGATGGGAAATCGTATCTCCAAGTCCCACGTGAGGGAAACACAAGGCGGAGGGGAGAGGCGACAATTCACACGGAGGTCACGTGCTGGAAATGCACGACCGAGCAGGATTCTCGCTGTAAATACGCCTGTTTGGCTTCGCCTCGACCCCTCGGGGGCCAAACAGTGAACGCAGACATCGCCAGAAGGTCGTCTTACATAATAGGTGGAGGAATGCTGGAAGTTTGCCCTGCAAGTTCTGGATCGTCTCACTCCTGCACACAAAGCGGGGCCCCCCTCCCCTCCCCCTTCCACTTCCCGGTTCCCCCCGAACAGCAGAACAGACCATTTAACTCAGACACAGGAGACCTGTTTGATTGCAAGTTGTTTTATTTCTAATGTGAGCCAAAAGAAAAATTCAAAGAAATTTACGGTATACATTTAAATGAATAATAAATTATCAATACAACAAAAAAAACAACCTAAAGTAGTGTTGAAATGCGTTTTCACAGATTGAATTACGATATCAGTACTTTCCCTTTGCAGCAGGAGCTTCACTCACACGGAGGTAGCGTCATCAAGTGAGTGACATTAAAAAGAAACTCTTTCCGTCCCTGCTCGACTTTAAAAACAAGCATGAAAAAGACAAAATCCACGGTGAGGAAACAAGAGGCCTCCTAAACGGGTCGGGGGGGGGGGGGGGGGGGGGGGGGGTGTCGGTCTGTGTCGAGTGTAAACGTACAGTGCAGTGGCGGGGAAATCTTCCATAGTGGCAGGAGCTTAAAACGTCTACAACTGTGTCTCCCCCGGCGAGGCTCGAATACCAACAGAAATCCTGTCAAAACAAGCAACGACCTTCATTTGCATTTTACACACAGCGTGTGACAACTTCAGAAAACGTCACATTTGAGCTTTTCGTAAAGAAAACATGAAAAAATACTGACTGAATCTCGCAGAACCCAGCACTGGTGTGTTGCTCACACACCTTATATAATATATAACATATATATTGCACTCCCACTGACATTCCTGTCTTATCAAGAGGGTCCAGATCCCCGTTTGAGAAACCCCAGCACCAATCTCTGCTTCCGCCCGGGACGTTTAGGCGTACGCCGCCACCGCCACCAGGATCTGCAGAGCCATGGAGATGCAGGGGATCTGAGCGACGGTGTAGGCGAGCGAGCGGGTCGGCGCTCGCAGCGCCAGCAAGTAGGCGGCGGTGTGCAGCATCCGGCCCAGGAAGAAGACCAGGAAGTGAAAGCGGGCCACGGACAGCGAGGGCCCGATCATGGAGTAGATGGCCCCGAGGAAGAGGAAGGGCAGGATGTTCTCCATGTCGTTAATGTGGGCCCTGCGGGAGAGAGGCAAAAAAAGATTTCCCCATGAAAAGTTCTGACAGGAAAGTTCTGTAATTGTGGTGACTCAGCAGTGATGACACAGCGTTGACAGTACAGCGTTTCAGAATCGCAGCGGCGGTGACTCAAACTCTCTCCTCGGCGATTCTAACGGAAAAAGATCTGGAGAAAGGGGAATCCTGGCATGTCAAACGTTCCCGATTGCGTTTTTACTTCACTTTCTGCTTTTTAAAATAAAAATGAAAAAAACTCCCAACAGGCTGCAAATCATCTGAACCACCTTCCTGCTTCCTCTCCACCCACCTCAAAAAAAAAATAAACTGTGATGCAGGAAATCTGTTATTCCAGCAAATCTTAGTAAAACAGTGCATTTAAAAAAAAAAAAAAGGCCATTTGTCTATTAACACCTCCTCCTGCAATTGTTATGTGGTCCAAGATAATCACTGTGTGAAGTCGCTGCCCTTTTATTATATATAAACAGAAAACACAGTAAGTTTAATACAAGAGGCAGTGTTTACCATGTTGTATTACTTTGTGGTAATTAATGACCATTTGAAGAATTTTTTTTTGCATTTCTGGGATCATGTGCCCGATTTATTTTGTATGCATGGATATGTTTTGATCAATTAATCGCACCTTTTGAAAAAGTTCTGTTCAAAGAGAAAACAGTCATTTTATTAGAAAATTATCTTTATAATCAAAAAATTATATTAAAATCTAGTAAAGTGCCACTTTTTAGGTATTTCAGAAGGCAATATCATACTTTTCTGATTTCGACTTTATTGCACTTTATGAACATTTCTGTATGTTTCTGATGTTTCATTATTTTGTGCCTCTTTTGAACTGACTTTTTTGCCATGCGATGACTTTTTGCATTACATTTATCTAGTTAAGACACTTTTTTTTAGCATTTTGGAGAATAATATAGTACTTCTCTGTACACTCCAAATTGTTATTGGATTCTAGGTATTCTGTGTGAAGATGCCACCTGTCACTATCATAGAAATATGGAATTAAAGTCAAATTTTACAGTAGTTTGGTTAGAAAATATGAAATTAGATTTAACATGTAACTGAATTTGTTTGGAGAACATTTGTGGAGGTTTTTCTCTATGTGATAATATACAGTGAATAGCTCATTAAACACACCGAATACACAGAGCTTCAATATAACCAAAGAAACACGTCCAACTTCATGAAACTTTTCACTCATTTAACAGCAAGAAGAAGAAACAAATACTCTAACTCCATGTTTATTAAATTCAACACAGTGGCAGCCTTCAGTTTTATCACTCCTGGGTGTTAACTTCTTTCACCGCCACTGGTTTACATGTTTAGTTTAATCCATAAACACGACTGAAATGCCAGATTGGGGTTTGTTGTCTCTCACTACAAGTTCAGGAACAGTGCAGGGCCAGCAGAAGACAGTGGAAAAACAAGTGTAGAGTTTGCTTAATCGCAGAAAGGAACATTTGCTCTCTCCTCTTCTATCACCGACATGTTAAAACACAGCAGTCAGACGCATCTGCCAACTTCAGCCTTTTGAAGAGTTTCTGCTAAATGAAACAGCTTCAGTGGAAACTGGGAGTTATCACTCTGCAGCAAATATAAGCAAGTTGGGTTTTGTTTTTATTGTGCAAAATGCACTAAAGCAGCCACAAACAGCTGGATGCTTTCTGGATCTTTTTTTTTTTTTGTTTTGCATTGTAAAAGCGTGTTGTGGCAGTTCCAGTGGGTTCCTCACCTCCGGCATCTCTCGACATATGGATCCTCTCTGTGATACTGTAAACCTCCATGTCTCAGCGCGTCCTCGGGGTTGGCAAAAGCCTTTCGGAAAAAAACAAAAATGCAAGAGGCGAAATTAATTATATCAGCTCTGATTTACGCTCAGACACGCTCTGGTGCGTAATTTTCCAAATGGCTCGCTCACCTTTTTACGCAGCCGCACTTGTCCCGTTATAATGGCCACGATGTACATCTTGATGACCAGGAGCACGCCGTAGAAAACAAAACAGGAGAAAACCTCGTTCCTTATTATGACTGCCATTGCGCCTCCAAATATCCACGGCGGAATCAAACCGGAGCTCCGACGCTGGTGCGTAATCGCTGCGTAACGCTGCTGAGAGTGAGAGTGGAGCCCGAGGGGCAGCTTTTTTTATGCGTCGGAGCCTCCACCCACTCCCAGACGTGGTGGTAGGCCCGCAGCCAAACGGAAATGTTTCATTCATGATCCCACAAACCCCATACTGCAATGTGGTATCACCTGGCACGCCTCGTTTTTTTACACTTTACCTGGGAACTGCACCTTTTTTTTTTTTTTTTTTTCCTCTGATGCCAAAACAGAAAAATCATGGATTAAATGATGACAAATTATTCGAGGGGGAGGAAATGAATAATCACTAAAAGAAACTTATCTAAGGCCCATTTTTCTGTGAAAATCGGAACTTTTCATTTTGTTTTGGCTGTTTGTTTACATGACAACACTCGCTATTCCATGAAAACAGTCTTGAAATGTACCAGTAACACAACTTTTCTGAATGAGCACTATCAATTCATTCTTTTTCTGCACTTGTGCAACTAGATCAAAAACCCAAACTATAACAGATTCCTGGATGTTTGTGCTTTTCATTCTTTAGAATTTACCAATGTCTCAACAAACTGCACATTTACGACACCATCATCAGGCAGAAACAGATTTTTACATACAGAAAGATTATTTAAAGGAGCTTGAATTCTTCCATTGTACTATTTTTGAACTCATACTAAACGGGCCAAAAATACATGAATTAATAGACCATTTAATAATCACTTAAATGTTTAATTGATTAATTAAAATCTAAATTACATACATGAGTATGTCATTAAATGTGCCATTAATTCTTTAGAATATAAATTCTTCACAGTAAAAACCTATGTAATTACTATTTCATCAATTATTTAATGGTCTGGTGTTGCAGTGCTTCATGAATTTATTTTAACTGTGAAACTTTTTGTCAAACTTGTATTTCAGGTTATTTGGGGTCTCTCGGGCCCTGTTTACACGACAACGTTTACACGACAACACCTAATCCGCAAAAAAAAAGGAGTGCGTTTACGCTGCGGTAGCAGACACAGAGACAACGATGTAGTTAGTATGCCGGGCCACTGGAGGGCGCCGTTGCTTGATTTTGTAATGAAACTACACAGACGTGTGTGCAGAGAACAAAACACTATAAACGTGAAGAAAATGGAGAGAACCCGACATCCGTATGGACTGATGACGCATCGGATGCTATCAGGGGTGAGTCTCAACCATTAAACTACTGATCTGGACGATAAAACTAGAATATAGACCGCGAGTCGTACCACTATGCGGCCGCCATGTTTGTTTACAACTGAATGAGCATGAGGGAGAGATGTGCATGCGCAGTGACAGGCTCTGTAGCCTCCATCAGTCTCTGCAGGAGGGATTTGCGTCGTGAAAGAATCTTTCCACCTTGGGAGCCGGATTAAAAACTTTGCGGATACTGTGCACCCGCAAACTGGTGCCGTGTAAACGGACCCCCCAAAAGTGAAGAAAGTTTTGCGGATACACTCGAATTCGTTGTCGTGTAAACGGGCAGATTGTTTGCGTGTGTGTCACATATCGAAAACAATTACATTTCTGTGGTGAAACCTTCCAAAAGTATCTTCAAAGTGAAGTCAAGGATATAGTATTTCTTGTACTACACTTCCTTTTCACATTACTTTAAAAACTAGTGAGAGAAACAACAAGTTCTGCAAAAAACCGAATGAAACAATTCCCTGATCGTGTAAGAGTACAATGATTTTGTCTTCAAACACGAGAATGAGAAGAATATATTAAACATTTACAAATACAAAACCAAATTGGTATATTGCTGAAATCTTCTCCTTTTATATTCGGTATAATACTTAAACTTCAGCTGATAGAAATAGATTTACTTTCAAAGGGTTAATGTCTCATTTCCTTTTTGTTATTCATCTGCTTGAGTAACTTCCCCCAGAACCAACCACGTCTTGGAGGCCAACCAGGTTTATGTAATCAGGAAGAATACAAGAAAAACGCACTACTTTTGACCAATCTGACACAGATTCACTTCTTTATTACTCCTGAATCATCGTCGTCGTCACGATTGCACCGACGTAGTGAACTCTCGTGAGGCTGCAGGCGAAATACCAGTTTATGAAGTTGGTTGCAAAACAAGAAAAAAAATTCCATGTGGATTCTTGTGGTGCCATCATTGAGTAGCCTGGTTACTCAACACTCCAATCTGTCATCATTGAAGACTTCACAGCATGATGAAAGCATTTCTGGCGTGAAGTTGAGCACATTCACTTGTTTGGGTGGACTTTCTCCAGCGTTGTCCGACTTTCACCGCTCAGATTGGGACTTTTAGAATTTTACATGTCGTACCAACGTTACAATCACGCCTAATGATTTCGTACCATAATTTACCAAATGACACACTTACGTTACCCGTCTGTATTTACCGGATACAAAAAGAGAGCAGAAGCAAATGCAGCCAGCATAACGATGAACCCTGTGTACACACTGGACAAATCACTAGTAATCACTGCAAATCCTTCAGTATATTCTCACTTTATTGTGACAGGATGAAAATACAAGCTGGAAAGGGCAAAAGTAGCCTCTACTACATGTTTAAGATACGATATGTCATATGTGTGTTTGATGTACATAAATATCAACTAAAAGAATCAGAGAACCGAGACAGAATAACAGTGTTAAAGTCATTATAAAGGTAATTGATACTGACAATCACAGGATCGGGATTTACAGGCTTAAGGATTTGTGTTGTTTTAAAATAGTCTACGTCCTAACGAACTGAAGAATAACGTGTGATACAGCAAACCTGCCCCGTGGGGTACCCCAGGGATCTGTGCTGGGTCCTATTCTGTTACTGCTGTACATTACGATGCTATCATGCTATAAGAAAAACAAACCAAAGTGATCCTTTGTTTGAAATATCGCATGCATTATGGATGTTTTTTAAAAGAATAAGAATATAATATCAGTTGTATTTTCAGTGTTTTCTTTATTCACTCTTTTTCATAATTATTTTGTATTTTAAAAGGAAATATTTCGGTGAGGTGAATAGATACGTTCTCTCACGCTTTAGCCACAACAATTTCATCATATATTCTGTGATTAATCTGTTATTGTCCATTTGAAGAAAAAAAACAACTTTCCACCAGTCTTCTTGTGCTTTTAATCCATTCCGACGAATTTCAAAGCAGCACTGTCGGTTCACTCGAGAATGATATATGACTGCTGCACTTTGAAGAAAAACAAGAGACCGCACGTCATTTATTGCAAACACCACTCTGGTGTTTATTTACATGTTTGCACTGCAGACTACACTACGCATGGTGGTCAGCGTCCGGCGCCTGCGTCTGCCAGTCCAGAGTGAGCGAGCTGCCGGAGCTGGTGTCGTCGCAGCAGTCCTCGGCGTCGGAGAAGGAGGACATGTAGTGGAGGCCGGTGACCTGGTGGTAGCCCCCCTGGAGCATGTGCGGGTAGGAGGCGAGCTCCATGGCTCTGCGGCCGGTCCTGCTCACCCTCACAGTCCACATGTCCACCAGCTGCGAGCACATGACGCAGCCCATGATGCCTCGCCACAAAGATCACGCGCAGCTGAACACGCCTATTTGAAGTCACTCATTCACCAGGTTACACAGAGGAAGATACACGATCAAATACACACTGACAATTATTATTATGTATTTACAGGCATTGGAATCTTGAATATTTGCATGGAAAGTCGTAAAATATTACATTTGCAATCTACATTTAATAATTGGTTCGATTCTGGCACATATTTCACAACACAAAACCTTATAGTGACACAATTAAGTCGTATTCATCCAAACTCTCCAAATTCTCACATTGACAAATTTCTTTTAGATCTCATTTCTTCCCTCTTCTATCGAGCACCATGTATATAATTTGTGTTATATTTATGAACTACTCTGAAAAGTGCCACATAAATAGAGAATCACGTGACGCAAAATAAATATAAAAGTCCCTTTGAAATATTAATATGTACAGTTTGACACTTTGACAGGGAGTTGGTGTTTCCTCGGATTATGTATATGGGTTAATCTCTTCTATAAAAGGTAAAAGAGGAAGAAGAAAAAGGGCGGTGCTACTCATCCAATCAAAGGAAAAACAGTCTCAGATCAGCCCTTCCCTCTGGGCTGCACGGGGGCACGGCTGAGGCAAAAAAGTCGGAGTCATAGCCAATGTCTCTCCTCCTCAAGGTGCTCTCAGACTCTCCCAGCTGCCAGACACGGCATGTAAATATTTACAGACATGGCTTTACAAGAAAACCACTGAGAGAGGGAGAGTTAAATCGGTGAGTGTGACTGCCTGCTGTGATGTGACGACTCCCTCCTCTGGCGTCGAGTTCACAGTCTTCATGAAGGAGCTTTTGATCCAGTGTGGCACCAGTTATCTTCTCCTCAGCTTGGTGGTTTTCATAGCGCTCGCTGAAAACCTGCGAAATAACTGTGGAAAAAATTAGAAGTTAAAAAAGAATCAGACACTATAAATCCCATTTTCGCTTGTTAAGGTCAATTAAAGTCAAAACGTTGTTCTCTTGAGCGTTAATCTCATGTAAAGAGTGAAAAAATGTGAGTAAGACATAAAAATCCTAACCTAGCAATGATATAAGGATAATGTAAAATCTCATGGCCTTAATTAAAGGAAAACTAAATTAGGTGCAATTTGAAATCCAAATATGTTTCTAAAATATTTCTGCTATTTGTAACATAAAGCCACTTCACAACTGTCAGATTAGTGTCAATTGGAGCTCTCAGTTACAGGTAAAAACTTTTATTATCCCAAAAATCAAAGTAAAAACTTTCATTATGCAGGACATTTTTCAATATTTCTCAGGGATGCTTATATGCAGGAGCAGAATCAGGGGATTTTAAGGTCCAGTTTACATGGCCATGTGAAAATGAATTGTGTCTGCATTTTCATTTTGTGTTTACATGGCAGCGTTTTGAAAACGATGTCTGTGTCTTTAGCATACTCGGCCACACGTTGGCGCTGTTGATTGTTTATGTGATCAAAACACACAGAACAAGAAGCTATAAACATTAACACTGGCGGACATTCATGTGGAAAGACGACGAAGTTGGGTTGCGATTACTCGTGACTCAATTATAAAACTACCAGGGGAATATGGACTTTCTGGGAGTCACGTCACCCCTGAGTCCGCCATTGTTGTTGTTGTCCAGCTACTCGCGCATGCGCAGGAGGAGCTATTCATCGCGGCCTTGGCTCGCATGCGCGGTGGCTGCTCTCCTCCCGTTGCTGCAAACATTTAACAATGGCGACGACACGGACGTTGGTGTGGACAGACGACGAAGTTGAGTTGCTTTTGCGGGTGACTCTCGACTACAAAACCGTCAAGTCCGAGGAGAACATCGACTGGGAGTCCTGCCAGGCGAAGTACTCCGACATTTACAACGAATACCTGGAGCAGTATCCGGCGCACAGCGCGATAAACGGGAAGGACTTTCCTCACGAGAGCGTTATAACAAAGGCCCAGGTGGTCTCCAAACTCAAAGGCATCCGGGGGAAATACAGGCAGGCGGTGGGCAGCGGGCGTCGCAACGGCCACGGTCGCGTCATCCTCATTTTCTACGAGCTCTGCCAGCAGATATGGGGCAGGGCGCCGCCGGGTACCAGCGCCCTGGGTGTCGGCCTCGAGACCGCCGATCTCCAGGTCGGCGTCAGCGAGAGCACGGCGACGACTTCCAGGAGCTCCACGCCGCTCTCTGAGCTCGATAACGGCAGTACCGACGTCCCCACATGGGAGCGGAGAGAGACACTGCAGGTACGTGTCTCTGACTGCTTTTTCTATTTCTTATTTATTTATTTTTCGCGGTGCAGGAGGCTGCAAACTGCGGCTCTGGAGCTCCTCTGCAGCGGCGCCATGAAGCTTTCAGATTGTTTTTGTGTAAACAAACGGTGTCTTTGCATTTTTATTTTCTGTTTGCATTCAACACTGACGTTCAAATATGGTCTAATCTGCAGCATAAATAAGGTAAAACAGACAGGATGAGTGGATTGGTTATATAAAAAATGAAATGGCTAAAACTGCAGGGGAAAAAATAAGTAATACAAGGCAAAACGGTCAAACTAAAACGATAAAATTTAGTTTTTTCAGGAAAAACGTTTTATATAAAGGGTTCAAAAGGAGAGGGGAAATGCTGGAATGACTATAAAACCGTTCTAACCATTGGAAACTCAGTACCTATAAATAACTAAAGCAGTTAAACTTGCCCAGATACATAAAATGGTTAAAGTGGAAAAATCCATCCCAAAGAAAAGAGAGGAAAATCTCTCAAAATGGCTCCAAAACCAAAAAATGAATAAAAGATAATACAACAAATTTGCAGCCATGGCACTTCATAAATGCAACCTGCCAATGTTATTTTCTTCATTTCAGATAGTGAACATGCTTTGATCGGGCGGAAAATCTCCAAAACGGCCCCTTTAGGTCGTAACTTTTACAGACCGCTGGTTCGGTGTGTGTACTATTCTTACTTTATCGGTACAGTTTAGGTTTAATCGTTTTCATGTTTCTGTGTTGGAAGACGAAGCTGTCCGGTCACAGGAAGGACCGCTTCAAAAGGAGAGCCCCCTCGGACTCGGCGGCGTTGGAAGACCTCCGGCTAAAGAGGCGCATGGTGGACATTCTGGAGGAGTCCGAAAGGCGCAACAACGCCAGACTGGACCAGATCGCACAGAATATTTCCGCTATAACAGAGACAATCAAGGAGGGTTTCTCCCTCCTCGGCACCATGATGCAGCAGCAACAACCGCAGCGGTCGCAGAACGAAGGGGAACCGACGGAAACTTTTAAAATAGAGCCTGTTTTTTAAAGCGTGAGATCAGATTTGTAAATACAGAATGGGAGGGGGGGGAAAAAAGTCCATTTGTGCACTCATGAGGTCTATGTCAATAAATGTACGTATTTTTTATTTTGATTTGCTTCGAGTTGTGTTTGAAAACGTGTTTATTCTAACCAACTTAACCTGATGTGTAACGTTGCTTTAGTTCTTCTAGCATAGCTGTGCTGTCTGCTCAGTGAGAAATTAATGGCTAGATTGGGATTAGATGGCAGCAAAACTGACGCAAAAGGCTGGAAGAATAGCGTTTTATAACAAGTTCAGCTAATTACCAACAGGTGTGTACAATAAGTGTCTTTTAAAAGTAAAAATGCACAAACAAATCTGAAAATGGTGGCGCGAAACGGGATAATTTGAGGTCAAATTAAGGAATTTGATAATCCTAATCCAGGTTGAGGCGGAGCGTCGGTATGAGATCCTGGTGTTTGGGCCGACAGGGAGCGCTGCGTTCAGCCAAACACTAGTCTGTCCTGGAAACCGCTGCAGACCCTCAGGAACGGTTCAGGAAATGACCGTCTGAACGCCGGCGACCGTACGGTCCACAAACACAAACCAAAAACAAGTCATGCAAAGATCAAGCCACATGTGAACTCCATCTGCATGCAGCAGTCCTCTCTGGGCTGAAGATCGGTTAACACGGACTGAGGCTGAAGAGAAAAGCTGTTTTGTTCCGTTTTTGGAAACTGTGGACGCCGTGTCCTGCAGACTAAAGAGCCTGATCGACTGTCCAGTTTCTCCTCACACAGTACAAGAACTCTCTGTTGATGTAGGGTGGCATTGCAGCTAATCTAAGACACTTTTGATATGACAGTCATTTTTTCCAATCAAGTTTGTGCTTATTTTAGCCAAATAATGCAACAATGCACAGTGATTATCATTACCTGAGAGATTTGGGGGGTAAATCTGCGAGTCGGGCTCAACCCTCTCCCAGAATGATTACATTATTCAATATATAAAATATATTTCTTCACTAAAATCTGTATTTTCACAGCCGATATGTGTCAGTAGAGAATAATCGAAATGATAAAAGAACACTCCACTCATAAGAGTAACACAAACTTGCAAAAAAGGGGAGTTTATATTAATATTGCACATGGATCCCAACCCATCGGTAAATCTGGTGATCAAGCAAAAAGGAAGGGTTTGGAGGTTCTGGTGGGTGTTATGTGGTTTAAGCTCTGTAAAGAGGCTCATCCTCCCACATATATATAGATATATAGAATAAGAAGCTCCAGCATCAGTATATCATAACAGCAGCAGCTGGAATCTCACAGCGGATGAGAAATGATCACTTTCCAGATGTTTATCCACTGCTGTTAAAGGATTTTTTGAATTTGGTTAAAAATTAATCTTGCCTTACTTCTGGTGTGAATAAAACGTGAATTTATTACATTCACAAACCGTTGTGTCCAGGTCTCTTTTGTATCTTTCACACAGTCCCAACCTCTTTTTGGAATGTTTAACGTTTTGTTTTTGGGGTTTGTTTTTGTTTTTTTAATTCCCGAGCCGCTCCTGAAAATGTGTTTAAAGATTCATGGCGGACTGGGAGAGTTTGCTGGATCGTACATCACACACCAGTCAAACACGCCTGCCGGTGCAGGACGGAGTTAAAATGTGTGTGTTTACGGGCTGGCGGACACAGTGAGAGCTCTGAGTCTGGTTTGTGTTTGTGGCTAATATTGGTGGGAAAGGGAGGGAGGCCACTGAAGTGTGCGTAATGTCAGAACATTAAAAATATATGGAGAAACCATCCAGAATCCAGGTTGTTTCTGGAAGCAACAAAATGAGATCACGTCAACAATCGGTTACCACGGTGAAAATCTGCACTCAGGATTCTAACCTTTTCGCCAGAACCTGTGCTATTTTATTTTCCTCCTCTCTCTCAGCTCTGACGTTTTCCTCCATAATCAGGAGGTTTTTTTCCACTTCATCAGTGCAGATTTCTCTAAAATCTGCTGCCAGACCTCCATCATCTGTCAACCTGCTTTCTTATTGGGCCACATGACAACACCTAATCCGTCGTTGACACTGCAGCAGTGGACACATTGACAAGGATGTAGTTAGTATGCTGGGCCACTGGAGGGCGCTGTTGCTTGATTTCGTAATGAAATGAGACGTGTGCAGAGAACAAAACGCTATAAACGTGAAGAAAATCGAGAGAACCAGACATCCGTATGGACTGATGACACATTGGGTGCTATCAGGTGTGAGTCTCAACTATTAAACTACTGATATGGACGATAAAACTAGAATACGGACCGCGAATAATACTACTACTGGTCCGCCATGTTTGTTTACTAGTGGATATGCGCTCGCGCAGTAAGAGCTCTCATAGCCTCCGGCAGTTTCTGCAGCGACCGTGAAAGAATCTTTCTACCTTGGGAGCGTGGATGAAAACTTAGCGGATACAGTGGATCTGCACACTGGTGTCGTGTAAACAGACCCCCCAAAAGTGAGAAAAGTTTTGCGGATGCACTCGCATTCGTTGTCGTGGAAACACGGCCTCGAGACCATTGGAACTGTTCCAGGTCAGTTTTCCTCTGACACGTGGGAAAAAAAACCCTAACATATTTTGACCGCCTTCAAACGGGTCCTGAACCACTAATCCATTTAGCGTCCTCATTCAAACAGACAGAAAGCCACAAAAGAATCCTTGTAATTCAGATTTTACCTAAATATGATGCTTGGTCTTCCTCACCTACAGCTGCCCGGCGCGCGTGTCATTTTAGCTGATGACACTAAACTCTCGCAATTCTGCTCTATACTACTGAATCCCAAACATTTTTTTATTTATTTTTTTAGATCTCTCTCTATCGTCTCTGATTTGCCAAAACTTTACAGTGAAGCCAAACATTGATGGACACACCCTCTGTCACTACAACACAATCGCAGGATCATTCAGAGGCAAAATGTCAATTTCCCCAACAGAATCCCTGAAACTTAAGTTTTCCCATCGTAGTTTTTCCTGATATTTGACAGTTTTTCACCGTTGATTCATGCAGATTTCCTCCAGATCTGCAGCCTGACCTTCCTCGTCCACATCTGCCGGTTGTGAGTGGAAGAAGACTTTTTAAAAACGGCGAGGACGGCGAGGACGAGCGGTCTGCTGCTGCCCGCCACACCCCTCCTGTTCTCGTGTGTGGACACGACAGGACGAACCCTCTCACGCAGAGTCACTGTCATCATGACTGTATCCTATCGTCTGATTTAATGACACAAGTCACCCCCCCACCCCCCCCCCCCCCCCCACCCCCCCCCCCCCCCGGACAGCCGTTCCTGCAGGACGTTGAATTATTCATCATGATGTGGCGTCTGATGGCGTCTCGCCATGGACGCAACCTAATCACGTCAGTGATCTATAACAGTTTTGAAATGTGCCTGGACAGAAATGTGTTGTGATGCTGTGATGTGGACCGACCGCCGCATGTGTGTGTGTGTGTGTGTGTGTGTGTGTGTGTGTGTGTGTGTGTGTGTGTGTGTGTGTGTGTGTGTGTGTGTGTGTGTGTGAGAGCACACACACACAAGCTTTCCCAGTAATAAAACAGTGTTGGCTTCTGCGGTTCCTACCTGGATGTGTCGTCTGCGTGGAGGCTGAGCGTGAGCGTCGTGTCCTCTCGGCAGCTTCGCTCTGCCTGTGCCTGGATTGAGCTCAGCGTGCGTGCGGGACTCGGGATGACATCACAGCCCCTCACTTCAAGAGTCGCTCCTCTTTCCCTCGACATTTTCAGCCAAAACAATAAAAAATAATGTGCGTCTTCCGTCTTCAAATCAGATCGGGTCTCCTGTAAAAGCTATTTTAAGTCGTCCTTGTTTCACGGTTCCTTGACTAGTTTCTCCCCGGCGTCTTTGTGTTTCAGGAGGCGCTGGTCTGATTTTAACCCCTGATTGTTGTCGGCTGTGCCTTCTTGTCTCCATACGCCCAGTGTGTACGAGATTTGCCGTTTACAAAAATTGTAGTTTATGTAGTATTTAGGAAATTTACAAAACTATGTTTAAGAACTGCAGACATTTTATGAATGAAACAGTTTGAGCCATTTCAGCTTTGATTTTTTATTTATATTTTTTGTCGTAGAAATTAGCCACTTTGGCTGTTTAAGCAGTTCTTTTATCATTATTAGCCATTTACATTCTGTTTTTGCCATCTTACCTCTTTTACAACTGTTTGTAGTTCTTTAACCATTTTAAGAGCTGTTTACTTCACAGTGTTTCAAGAGAAAACGCATGTTTTTTTTGCATTTTGTTTTCAGGAAGGTTTTGTACGGAAGAGTTTTAGGGCCACTGAAGAAAAAAAAAAATTTGTGAAAAAAAAAAATCTCGACTTTGATTTTCGACTTTTTCTGGGACCACGAAGGTTTTTTTTTTTTTTTTTTAGCCTCCGAATTTTTTTTTTCTTCAGTGGCCCTAAAACTTCCGTAGTTTTGTGTCTACGCGGCAGTGGTTTTTTTTAAATGGTGGACTTTTACACAGCAACAGCATACACATGGTGGCGTGGTGGTTAGTCCTCCACCCTCACAGTGAGGTGGTTGTGGGTTCAACTCTAGCTCCTTGGGCCTCTCTCTGTAGAGTTTGTGTTTTTCCCCCCAAAAAAACATGCGCCACATGCGAAAAACATCCCCTCCTGCCGATGGGTCAATTCTGTGATTTATAAAGTATTCTTCAATATCAATACCCAGGGGAATGTGGACTGAGTCTGGAGGCCGCCATTGTTGTGATTGTCCATCTAGTGGCACGTGTGCAGAAGAATAATTTATTGAGGCCATGGTGTGCATGTGCAGTGGCAGCTTTTCAGAGAAGTTGTGTTTTCCATTGTTTCCATGGTTGTCTCCCCAGTACAGATGGTTTTTAGCTGCATAAAATACCCACTGCCAGTACCCACATGAGGACGAGGGTTGAGCCAGTTTGTTTTGGGTCAAGTAGTAGGAGGCAACGCTCCATAATCTCCACTCAATCTCCACATGGTTGTTTGTCGTGTGACTCAGGTTGCCTTGGCGTTTTCTTTAGTTGTGCTGGTTAAGTAGTCAGTGTGTCGGTGTTTTATCTTGGGAGACTGAGCATGGCAATACTTTGGTCTCCGAGTTCCTAAAAAGACCAACTCCGAGTAATTTAGCTCAGTTTACAAAAGTCGATTTGTCAATTTATCTGGGCTGGTCACAAATACAACAAAGTACCAGAAAAGGCCCGGTCAGTTCAGAGCTGTTTTGTTGGTACTTTGTCATTTCAATATCTACAACTAGAGAGGGAAAGACATTAATTAGAGAAGTTACAGCTTGAGTTGTAGGAGGAGAGAGTGAAGGCTGAAGAAGACCGAGACGGAGTGTTGTCAAAAACCTGCACCTTGGGAGCAGATTTAAAAAATGTTGCATTTTTAGTGGCTCCGACCCCCGTTGTCATGTAAAACTTAAAAACGTTGTACAAACTGGCCGTTAGTTCTTTTTAAGGGGTGTTATTATCGAGCTTTTCAACACTTTCACTTGGTCTCGTTGGTCCAAAAACTTTGTATTCAAAGTTTATTTCTTTTCCTTGATTTTCCTCCATTTGAATATTGGATCATAGGAGCTACATTCAGAATCTGCTGTGTCTGTGTGAGCTGGACTGGCTCCGCCCACACATGCCCATCTTGGGAAGAGGAGGAAGTTCATCCTCTCGTGGTGCCATGTGCCAGAGCAGAGCTGCCTAATTGTGGGAGGAGTCAAAGGGAGGGCCTACCTTGATTGGAATTGGCTAAACCCCCCGATGACACTATATAGGGTTTGATTTCTGATTGGCTGGTTGGAGCAACACACTTTGCATCATTCCAGGAAACATTAAAAAAAAAAAAAAGACCTTGTACCATGAGTATTTACCGGTTGTTGTTCTAGTTTGCAACATCTCAGGACTTATTCTTCAACATCTGCATGAGTTGTTAAGTGATGTTTTGTTTTTGTTTTTTTAATGGGTGTGTAGTTTGTGAAAAACCCACTCACACTTTTTTTTTTTTTTTTTTGCAAGACACATTTTTGAGACATGCTATATATAGATCTGGATATCCCAGAAATACTGAAAACCAGTGGAAAAAAAATAACCTGGGTGTGTCAACATATGAATCTCACTTATCTTTCAAATTACACACATCAACTTTAAAGGAAAATGAAAAGTTCAGGAAGCTATAAGGAAGCCGATTGGCAAAATGGCATAACATTGAATAGAAATTAAGTAAATTATTCCAATTATATTGGTAGTTTTCATATATTTAAGTCTTAATCAGAGCCACACAAGGCCTCATCACAGTTCATATTAAGGTAAAAGCTATTATCTTTACAGTAAAGGACGCAAATAAGCACTGGAATATTCCTTTTGAACTTGAGCGGTAATCTTTCCTGCTGTCATTTCTAATTATAGGCAACAGGGGAAAAAAAATAAATACATGTTCAAATCAAAGATCAGGCAATTTTATTAATTGAACCAGTCATGAGTAATTACATCAGATATACAGACATGAAGACTGAGGTCAACCATTTCACAGTCCCGTGTTGTCGAAGTATCATCACTGCCGTGAGCACGAGAACCACGTAGCGTCAAACACGGGGAAAACATGAGTCAATCACGTCAGGCCTGTGTGTGTGTGTGTGTCTGTGTGTGTGTGTGTGTGTGTGTGTGTGTGTGTGTGTTTGATGACATCTCTGATTAACTGTCCAAATGGAAATCTCACACGCATAGCTACGTGCCGCAACACAAGCAAACAAAGTGGTTGGAGATAATTACCCCTCGACGTCTCTTCACACTGCACTGTAATAAGCCGCGCTGCCCCCAGCCGATCTCACACACACACACACACACACACACACACACACACACACACACACACACACACACACACACACACACACATTTATTGCACTTAAGCCCCTGAAGAGGTTTCTAAACATAACACACATGTCATATCATCATCATTAAAAAAAAAAAAAAAAAAAAAAAGATTATTAGCGATTTAAGCCGGGAAACGTGGGCGCGACGGACGAATCAGAAGACAAAACCAACAAGCTTTGATGTTAGAACCGACGAGCAGCTCATTAAATATGATGATTCAGGGTTTATTATCCAGAGCATAATCCACCGTCAAACTAAAACGACAAGGATTTGGGGTCATTGATTTAACATTAAATGGCAACAGGACACAAATCAGTATATTTTTGTAAAGAACCAGGATTTATGAGAAAGCTGCAGCCTCCAGTCAAGAGTTTTATCCTCAGAACCTTCGATAATACGACTTATCTTCATTGTGAGCATGTGTACACTTAAGACTTCTTTTTTTTAAACTTCCCATCACATTTACTGTCTTAATTGTACGAAAATCACTTTTTTGTTTATAGTAATCGACATAAGAAGTAGTTTTTTTAATTTAACTCATTTTGAAACAACACATTATGCATGTTGGAGATGGTTTACTGAGTGAAGAGTGAACCTTTATTATTGTTTGTAATCTTTTGATTAGTGAGCTTTAAAACGTTAGAAGGTGGAATTTCCAAATATTTAATGAAGACAAAAAAGTTTTTAACCGGTATGATCCTTGCAGTGTTTTGCTTTTTTTTAAAAATACTAGAGTTTTTCTCAAGAATTTCTATGTTTCAAATCATGAGCACCTTCTGAGCTTTTGTCTTTAATTTCATCTAGTCACTTCTGACTAAATCCAGCGGAGAGTTTCTGAAGAAGGTAAATGAACACTAATAACTTTGCATGGTCAATAAAAATGTACTGAAATTTAAAATGTCCCTCGTAAATCCAGAAAACTATTGAGTGTGATCGAGGCTAAAGGCACATTATGTATTCTAATAACATGGTAGACTAATATACCGATTAAATTGAAGTTTGTGTGACTAATAAACTAATAATTCAGCATTTTAGATTGTCCCAAGCAGAAGCTGTACGAGAGTTACAAGAAATAATTCTTGTTCTGGATATAAACTCCCACTTATTTTTAAGTCCTTTTGATGAATTAGTATTTATTTGTGTGTTTAACTAACTCCTGGCATGTGCATGTCTCACTGGCTCGGGGAAAACTACAACTTCCAAAGTGCTTTATCGAATAATCAGGCAAAGAATTCCAATAATACCAAGATCAGAGTCAAGTTGCAATAATTCAAAATGATTTAAACTCACAGTTGCTCGACTCAATGGAGGAAAAAAAACTAACATATCTTGTGTAAAGATCTGCAAATCTGTTGACCTAATTTTACATTATTATATCATTTATTTAATCATTTGTTTTTTTTTACAGTGCAAGTTTTTTCACTATTTAGCGTCATTGGTACATGCAGAGTAGTAGTAGTAGTAGTAGTACCTGCAAGATTACAAAGATTTCCTGAATCTATTAGACTTTGTATCTTAGTAAACAAAACAAAAAGGCAGATTAACCTTCAGTTTTAAATATGTTGAGCACACTTTGCATATGTGTGTTTCAAAAAAGGCAAATGTGTGATTTTATCTACGCCTCCATGTGGGAGGAGACGGCTAAGATTGGCATCACTTCTTGCGGCTGTTAAACTAAATTCCACATTTTAGGAGGAGAAAAAACAAAAAACAAAAAACACAAACTAAGTTTGGAGAAACTCCAACAATTCTCAAATCAAACCCAGAGGCTGGATGTTTGCTGGTCTGATCTGAAGAGGAGATGGTTCCATTCATCGCTTCCTTGGATTTTCTCTTCAGCAGTTTGGTGACGTAAACAAGCTGTGGATTTTTCCACATGTATTAGATAGAGGTGAACTGTACACAAACGTTACAAAATTATCTACACGTGAGGAAATCTACAGATGTGCACATATTTCCACAAGCGGAAAGCTCGGAGAGCGACGTCTGGACTTTTGGTTGAAAACAAAACATGCTCACGAAAGAAAAATAGATTAAAAAATAAATAAATATATATATATCATTCACACCGTATCAGAGATGTTTGAACTTCCATTTGACATAATAGGAGAAGCACAACAGGTTTCTAGACGGAGGGGAAATTCGACTCGTTCAATACTGCCCTCTGTTGGTTCATCCGGTACTGCAGCACATGTGTTTGGACATTAAAGCGTCTCTGTGAAAACCGGAGACTCGCAAATCACTACGACAGTTATGACATGATGCTTTCCTTGTTCACTCTTACACTGGAGCTCATGAAAATGTCACTTTTCTTCATATCCATAGATATATGTGTCCTTATGCCTATTTGATAAAGCAGGTGAGAGTTGATATTTCAATCCAAGGCTTTTTTTTTTTGTTTTGCTTTATTTTTTTGAGGACTGAGCGTGTCATCTGGTCAGTGAAATGTCTCTCTGCAGCTGCATGCAGTCCGACCCTGAAGAGGATCCCTTAGGAACCAGCACATGCACGTGCAGTAGTTTCAAATAAACCCTGCTCGGATCTCTCCGGCCCAATAGTCGGAGCGCGTCTCCAGCTCAGACAAACATCACGCCTTCCATTCCTGAGGACTCGCGGCGCGGCGTGTTTAAGGTCGGAGGTGAAAAGAGTTTGGATTTGTTTGGGATCTCTCACTCTGTGTGCGATCTTGTTGCTATGCAGCGGGGAAACAGAAAAGCTCATTCCGGTCTCTCGGCCGCTCTCCGCCCGCAGCGTTCAACAGATGTAGATGGCATCCGGGCTCTCTTTTGTTTTCTTTTTTACATTTTTAACACTGAGCATCAGAGCGATCCAATAAAAAAAAAAAACTATATGTTGTTCAAGTTACTCCTCTAGGAACATGGCTCAAAATAAAGCGTTGCTACGTTTACAAAGTGCTCACGTCGGGGGCTTCTTTCACCAAGGTGCAAATTCCTCAGCCTCCCGTGAGGGCGGGAGCGTGGACAGAGGGGATGAGACGACCTGAGGGGGAGAAACAATTTGAGAACACATGATCTGAGCCCTCTCATCCCACCCTCTACATTCAATTCACAGCTGTTTGACTCCTGTTGTTGCTCTTGGCTTTCTGTGCGGAAATCTCGCAATCTGGGAAAAATGACTGGTAAAGTTTCATGTTCCAAACCCACGTTTTCCCAGAAGTGGCTCCACGCCTGCCTGACTTGCATTCAAACTCGCATTTATCAGGTTTTTAAGAGATGCTGTTTTTTGACGGACGCATGCACGTTGTGTCTCTAAATAGTGAAATATTCCGACCTCTTATAATCTCAAAGTGCTCTTGTCTCGGCCTCGATCTTCCTCTCTCCGTGAAGGCTGTCGGGGTCCGCGGGGGCCACGGTCTGTCTCACTGCGATTTCAGGGCCTCCGCCATAAATCCCCAACAAGTACTGCCATGTTTCCTCCGAGATCTGACCATAGTCTGCACCTGAGGCGACAAACACATTAAAAAAAAAAAACACGTTCACTGACCCTGTCTTCAGCCTTGAATTCCTCCTTCTACAAGCGCCGAGGCTCACCTTGCTTCAGCTGGACGTGTCCTCCTTTCATAACTCCTATTTTACTGTTGTCGATGGGGCCGGGCGGCTCTGGGGAAACAAGTAAAACATGAGATGAGAAAAGCATACGGACCTTGAATGCACTGCTGTTACTGCGGAGTATTACCATTGTCTTTGCCCTTCACGAAGCCCTCCCACTCTCTGAACCACTGCATGCTGATACACAGGATCACTGTCGGGGCCTCCTCAGCCTGAAACTCTTTGTTTAGCTGCATACAGAGAACAAAAAAAAAAAAAAAAAAACTCAACACAAATCATCATGTGGACACATTCACATGAACATGCCAGACGTTAATACCTTAATAAAGGTGTCTATCTCCATTTTCCGGCGCTTGGCCAGAGCTTCAATCTCCACCTGACAGATGGCACACATGTACAGGTGGTTGACGGCCGGGCCGCCCCCAAAACTGAGGATGGAAAAAACGGCAAGATTTGTATTGACAACACTGATAAATACACATTTTGAAGGCCTTATCTAGTGATCAGGCTTACATTTCTTTTGGCAATGACAAAAATGTGGATGATAAAATGTGTTCTATCATGTGTACGCTGGGACTGAAGCATATAAGGAAAAAACAAAACTTTGTCTCTCGTCCCAACGGGTCAATGAGTTCGTTGAATGTTCATAACAAAGCCCAAACGTCTATATTTGAGGATTACCTGTTGTAAAGGTACTCCCACACGTTCTGTGGAACAATCACAACCAGGTCGTCTATGTAGTGGTACTTATTGGGAGGGATCCCTGCGCAGACATAAAAACAATGTTGAGGTTAATGAAGAAATCCTTTGGAGTCGGGACTGGAGAGCATTAAGATCTCTAGCGACGACGTGAGATTGTTTTTCTCTTCCCACACAAAGTCCACAGCCTGACTCCCGGGGTCCAACTCCAGCAGTAACTCACGTAAACAATACCATCTTTTTATCCCAAACAGAGCCATGTAAAGTAGCCAGCCGCCATAATCTAAATAAAAGACATTGTTTATAAGGAGGCTGTGGGAACAAAGCTTTTGTGTTTTTTATGTTCTGGGGATTTAAGAATAAGAGCTGAAAACTGGATGATGTGCTGCGTTTCATTATACCTTCTGAATCATGAAACCAAAACAATCTTTTACTGAGTAAATATTGTACAGTAAGAGGAGTTCTAGTAATGTGTGACTCGGAACGTTGGCCAGAAGGTTTCAGTCACATGAGATAAACATCAGTTTTAATAGGCTTGAGTAGTAACTTATTGACGTTGATGTACTTTCAGTACAGTCCTCTTTAACCCCTGAAGACCTGCAACAACATGACTGTTCCCTGTTTTCCAGTGGAGCGTGTTTTAAATCCAGGTCACAGCAGCTTTTATTGATTTATCCATTGATTCATTCACATTTTCTTTTTAAAGGATCCAGACTTTGCGTGTTGTGAGTGGTTGTGTCTGGTATTGTTCAGCTTCACTGTCATGTTTCAGCAAACACAAATCAAGAAGAGGAGGCCTGCAGAATTTCTTAAGAGGAAATTTACAGAGAGAGAGAGAGAGAAAAAAAGGTCAGAAACCCTGTGTGGTAGATCCTATCATTCTGTGTCGAATAAAAAGACGCAGAAGATGTGTGTGTTATCTCTATCCTGTCACCGTCACAGGATTTAGCATGTGTACTTCGAAGAACCGGAACTCTCCCGCCGACTATAACATCAAAATGAACGAGTTTAGCGAAGGCAGAGTAAGAAGAAGACACCACACACCTCCGTGCTGGCAAAGGAAAGTGTGATTGCTGATGGGACCCGGTTCGGCGAAGGTGTTGAACTTGTTCAGCCACTCTCTTGAGATGTAGAACTGCAGCAGGCTGGGCTCCTTCATGTTGGCCAGAGCCACCACCTTCTGCCTCTCCCTCACCGACTCCTCGCTGCTTTTCCTGCGTCGGTCGGTCCGGGAAAACGCAGTCAGCGAACAGCATTTTGTGTCTCGAATGAATAAGTGTAAGCGGAGTCCTCCGTGTGCTCACCGATAAAACAACACGTAAGCCTCTGCGTTCTGCACCACGGTCTCGTGGACTTCGGTAACGTACTGGTCATCAAACTCATACCACTGGCCGTTGATCACATTCTGACAGTAAGCTATGTAGTGTCCACCTACGTGGAAGAAAAAAAAATAAATGAGTGAGACGATTTATGGGCGCAGCAGGAACTACACAGAGAAGACATAGGAATCTGATAACCGGAGGAAATGGAGATATTCTTACTTCCTGCCGTGCCGTGGTGGCAGATGACTGACAGCAGATCGTAAGTTGTAACTTGGGACGGACTCTCTTTCGCCAAGAACGGTCTCATGTCGAGGCCCTCCAACGGGAAGGACACGTGGCTGCTGATCTTGAACGAATACATGACCTCGTGCCGGAAACGTTTCAGGTGGATGCACAGAATCTACAGGACGAATGGAAGACGAGGCAACATTGAAGGACTCACTGATGTACAGAAAGTAACTTGGTTTCTGGGGCAAAACAAAACAAGTACCTCTGGAAGTTTCAGGACTTTGCAGTATTTCACACCGTTCCTCAACCTGGAGAAAAGAATACAAATTAATACATTTTTATAAAAATGTGCAAAATTTTTGATTCAAGCATCTGAGAGTTACTCACTTTTTACACCTTTCACAGCTGTACATGTTGTCCCCTGTTGGAAAACATAAATGACAAATGTTTATATTTGTTCCAATTCATAATAGAACACGCACGCACGCACGCACACACACACACACGCACACACGCACACACACTCTTACTGTTTACCTTTGAGTTCATCAGCGGCGAAAAATGCTGCAAGGCAGTCCTCCAGTGTCACCATGGGCCCCCAGAACCAACTGGGAATACACGAGACGACGAACCTGTTCAAAGATTAAACATTACAAACACCCACAGGTCCCGCTGAGCCTGAAGCCTGACGGCAAACAAAAACTACACGTGTGTGTGTGTGTGTGTGTGTGTGTGTGTGTGTGTGTGTGTGTGTGTGTGTGTGTGTGTGTGTGTGTGTGTGTGTGTGTGTGTGTGTGTGTGTAGCAACTTGTAATGAGACAAAGAAGTAACAACGCCTGAAGGGATTTCTTTCTTATATTTCAGTTCTTGTATTGATGTTGTTTATACTCAATCCTAAAAGAAAATATATTTTCCTGTCAGCCCCACAAACTTGTTTGCACAAAATGTTTGGTTTTGGGCAAACTTTATAAAAATCACACTGAATCCAACGGTGGCATTTTATAACAGGAGAATAAAGAGAGGTTATTCGGTACAACTGAGGAGGAGGATAAATGTTGACACGAGAGCAAAATCTGAATAAAATTTACGATGGTCTCGCTGGAAATGAGCACGCTAACTGCTACACCTCCAAATAGCTCCTTCACTATCAATTCGCTGCGTTATTGAGACAAAAACATTGATGAGATCATCGTTTAAACAAAGATTCCTCCGTTCGACCGACACGGAAGACTGCACAGAAGAGGACAATAATCAAGTTCAGGTGTGGGTATAAATATCTAAGATGCTCCATCTATATATAAAAAAAAAACCTAGGTATTTGTGTATGCATTTAAAAAAGGAAAATAAAACCGTGCTTCTTGAAAAATGCTACATCACTTCTGCTGTGTCATCTGGAGGCCGAGCTCTCACAACCTCACTGAATGAAAATAAATAAATAAACTACCAAAAGGAAGGCGGTTACAAAGAACAAGACAAATCGCTGCAGGAAGTCACATTTGTGTGAAACATGCAGCCCATCACATCAATGGCGGGCAACCAATTTCCCCAAAGGACCACATGACAAATTAGCACCGCGACCGAGAGCGGAGACTTAAGTAGACTTAAGTTTTGCTCAATAAGAATTATCTCTTGATTAAAAAAGGGGCTTTTTTTTTTTTTTTTTGAGCTACTGTTGGTCTTCAATACTTTTTCTCAGTCTTTGATTTCAGTAAATAAGAAAATGAGACGTACTGGAGACGCATTTTACTGACCGGCGGATGGAGTCCATGATGTAAGAGATCCAGCCCTGCGAGCCGTAGCTGTCGGGACACACGCCAGTCTTGACCGGCAGGTTCTGATGGATGGACGAGTGGAGCTTTGCTAAGTCCTCTTTGCCAGGAATTGGGAGGGACAGGTCTTGGAAGGTTTCCACGGTGGTCGAGACCTGTTACACATTGGGAGAGCCGATTTAACCAAAGCAGCCCAAGAAATGAGGACGTGTGGAACAGTGTGAATGTATAAAACCATATAATTCTTTGTAGTTCACCTTCACATTACCCATTCTGATCACTGTAGGGACATTAAACTGACAGGGTCGTGACAGTGGCATTTAAACCCAAACAAACCCATCAACACAGGCTAATAATGTTAATAACTTTACTCAAAAACTAATAAATTAGGATTCGAATTCCCAAATAAAAAATAAAAAAATTCCAAAACATTTCCCAAAAGCCATGTTTTTAATCAATCACATGCATTTGATAACACTTATTCAGCCTCAACTACCCAAAGTGGGGACCTCAGAGAATGCTCATCAAAACATAACCATCATGAGCCGTGTGTCGCTAGCGTCCCCTGGTGTTTAAACACGTGAAGCACATCTCACCCTGTCGCAGGTTAAACACTGGACCAGACTGAGGATGGAGCCGTCGAAGATGTCCGAGATCACGCTGCGATAGTGCGACTGCTTCTTCTTCCTGGCGCTGAGCAGCAGCTGAGCTGGAAGGCACACGACACGGGAGGGTTAAATGACGGCAGGCGTGGCGGAAGCGTCTCGCACTTCAAGGAGGTCGCTTCTACTGCAGTGAGAATGAGAAGAACGTCCTTGGAAGACATTTCGATGTCTCCGAGCAAGAAATGTCGGTCCTGACCAAACGCGCTCACGGACACAACAGACGTTCGTCTACAGGTTGACTGCTGACCACCACATCAAAACAACTCGTAGAAATCAACTATTCTAACTAAATAACTATGACGTTCGAATGTCATTATTATTTTAGTGCCATATCGCCCACTCCAACGGCAAAGATAAACAGTTCGTGGTGCTAATCCTCCACACGTGTGCCGTGAAATCCCTGCGGAAAAATCGAGACGTCCAAGAGCACCAAGTTAACCTGACACGGTGGAAAACGATGTGGATTCAGTGGTGGAAATAACAACATTTCAATGTTCTGTAACCATGATTGTAACCAGATGGCTGGAAAGACATCAGCTGCAATCAGAGAATTCCACAGTAACTGCAACAGGAAGGAATCCGAGAGAGACGTTTGGAAAAGCGGGAAGTCCTGATGAGTTCACTGATGTGATGACGCAGCTTCAGTGAACAATTAAATACCAACTCCATGTTGGTGTAGCGGTTAGAACTGTAGCTCAGGGCTTGTGGGACTTCCTGTATAGAGTTTGCATGTGTGAAATGTGTGTTTGACCGTACCCTGACCCCGAGCTGAATAAAGCAGTGTGGAAGACAGACGGGAATCTCAAAGTGGCGTACTTTTTTTGAAAGAGTACGCAGGTCCAGCAGAGCGAAGCGGGCTGGAGCGTGGCGGGCTGGAGGACAGTTTGGGATGCAGCTCCTGGAGGGTTCGCACAGGACTGCAGGGAGTCGAGTGGGGCTGAGTCATGGACGCTTCATTGTCCGGCTCTAGAAAACAGACAGTTAATCACATATTAGGGATACAAAATGAATGACTGAACTTCGCGCTCCGGTCTGCCTTGCACCTGAGGTGGAGTTGCTCTGGACTTGCCCCTGCCCCGTGCTGGAGGTCTGATTGTTTTCTGGACTTTGGACCTCGGTGTTTTCAGATGGTTCTGCCTCCTCCTCTTCCTCCGGCCTCTCAGGAGCGCCCTCCTCCGCCGCCGTGTCCACGTCGGCGTCCTCGTCCATCTCCTGCGAGCCCCCGTGCAGCGGCGAGCCGGACACCCTCCGTTCCTTCAGCCTCTCCTTCTCTGAGATCACCGCGCCGGCGCCGACGCCCATTACCCCGACCGGCGGCGACCTGCCGACCCCGTCGCACTCGTCCTGCACGAGCAGCTCGCTGTCGCCCACTCCCCCGGACTCCCCCCGGTCGCTGCTGGAGCCGGAGTCGCAGGACAGGAACTCGTCCTCGGACGGGGAGCAGTCCCCGTCCCGTCTCTCCTCCCCGTCGCTGCCCTCGCTGCTCATGTTGCACTCTGTCAGCGGCTCCTTCAGCTCCTCGTGCAGCTGATCCATCAGGCAGCGCAGGAACTCCTGAGTGTCCTGGAGAACAAAGAAATACAGCGAGTTGAATGAAAGATGAACGGAATCTAAATGTCAGTGTTGACAGTGAAGTGGGACGCAGACAGATTGCTTGAAAGTGATTTATGACGTGAATGTTGGAAACAATTATTAAAATTGAAAGATAGTCGTTTGCACTCATCACTCCCATTACACACAAACAAATGTGCATCAGTAGCTTTAAACAAAATCACACAAGGAACAACAAACAAAACAAATCAAACATGCACAACATATTTTCAAGCTGAAAAAAAAAAGGAATAGCTTGATATCTTTGGAAACTTTACATCTGTAAGTTCATCTCATCTCATTTCACATCTGCTAAAACCAGGATTCAAACCCAGTATCCAAACACGAGGTGTCCTCATGTTGCAACACACAAAAAAAAAAAAAATGCCTCCCTTGTTTACAATTAGAAGCAAAAGCATAACAAATGTTGTTTAGCTTATATTACAGGCCTAAGAAGGTATGGGGGAGAAAAACAAAAAAAGATGATCTGCACCGACACATTTCTCTATTTAAAGCATCTGGACATGTTAACATGACATATGAGTTTAGCTTTATCTTTGGGTAATGTCACCAGATGACATGCACCTACAAATAACACACACACACCTAGAACATAATCAAAAATGTGACTCGTCATAATGATCTTTTTCAGCCCTTCTTGCTCTCAGATAAATTAAAATAATCTTGCTGCAATTAAGTTCATTCCTTGATTTATTTTTTCCTCAACCTGGGGACTGGCTGGATGAGTCATAGTTTATTTGCTTATATTGTTATTGATGTTATTACAGAAATAATTTTGTCTTTTTCTCCAGTTTTCTATAGAAAGATGTAAAAATAAATACCAAAAAAAACTAAATGTCCTCAAAATGTGATTAGAAACACAACTTTGTAAGTTCTAAGAACATAAAAGACATTAAATATTCATTAAAAAAAAAAAAACATTTTCCTATATTTACTATAAGATGTAGAAATAAACATTTTTAACATACAAAACTCATCATGTTCCATCATCATCGTCATCATGCCTCTTCTACTCTTTATGACCTTAAAAGTACTCCATCTAACCCACTTTCTTAGAAATGGATGAGCAACACAGACCACGACGGTGTTTACACTGTATGTAACACATGCATTTCTTGACAGTACATCACAAAGCAAGTTTCTGATTTTAAAAAAAAAACAAAGAGGAAAAGACGGTGTGGGGCTGCTGTTGAGTGATTCCAGATGTAGTTACCTGCTGGGTACTTGTCCCTACCTGCTGAGCGTAACCACGAAACATGGGGTTTACTAGTTTGATGCCGTGGGAGAGGCTGGTAGGGACGACATAGCTGGGCCTGGGAAAGATCGAAGTAAAACAATTTTCAATATTAAGGATGAAGCTTTCTCATCTACTCACTGCCGTGTGCTTGTTTCATACCGTTTTTTATGCCAAAGCTCTGAGATGAGTTTCTGGTAGCTCTTACACAGAGCAGGCTTCTTATCGGTCCGGACCAAACCACTGCAGTCCAGGAAGAACTGAGTGAGGGGCGGACTGGCCAGGGAAGAGAGAGTGAAACCAAATTACCACAGCGCCACTGCGCTGAAAGGAAAACACATGAACACAAGCAGCAGCAGGCTACTTCCTCCGTAAATGGCCAAATGTAATAGAAAGGCCGAGCGCTCACCAGTTGGACAGAGCTTGGAGGGCTGCGTTCATGTAGCAGGAGTTGCCGATGTTTTTCATGCCCGTCAAACCTACGAGAAACAGTAAAAACTGACTGAAGCTCTTTGTACTGGAAAATTTAGTCGAATGCAAGTAGCTGTGGTCGTTCCTGCACTGGGGAATCTCTGCGCTTTGCCTCCTCTGAAGTTGTCAAAATTACACTTGCACGTGTGAAGAAACCCACTGGGACGTGTGCATTTGACTTCCGAACATGTTAAAGAATTTCTAGAAAACAATCTGTTGGTTTTCCATTGAAAAGGTTTATTCAAATCCAATATAGGCGCTATGATGTTGTTGTTTTCCTTCATCCTAAACTACAAGGGTGCCAGCTCTTCACCCAATTTGATATCCAGTCGGTCGTGCCAGTAAAAGAAAAGCATTCAAACATATAATTCACAACTATTCTAATGGTTTCCCTTAGTTTCAGTGCAAACAATTAAAATTCCACTTAAATAATCTTTTTTTTAAATAAATTTATTAGGATGCCTCCTGATGCAAAATACGTAAGAACTGTATAGTCGAACCTGCATGGATTTCTCAAAGCTATCGAATCTGCTCAACTGGACTTGATCATACATCTTAAAAGAGGTTTTGCATCTTCCACACCCATGAACTGGATCTGGCGTGAAAACCCTTTACAAGACGTACTGTATGACCAAGTCAAACTGATTCTGACTCTCCAGCTTTAACTAACGTGCATCATGAAATGTGAACGTGTAACTTGACTTTGCTTATTTGGCTCCAAAAAAGTTAAAATATGTGAATTCTGAGTTTATCAGAATAAAGTTGAGGAAAAAAAGCTTGTCCATTCTCAGGCTGCTCGACTCCTGCAGCTTTTAGCGCGTGTGCTGTTTTTTTTTTTTTTTTTTTTTTTTTTTACAAATTCACCCTCACAGTATAAATGTGACCCTGATGCTTCTTCCGCGACCTTTACTGAAGCAGTGCCAAATAAAAGCCATTACTTTTATTGATATGTATTTTTTTTTATATTAAATGTTTTAACTTTTACCACAAAACGGAAAGTGGATTTATTGCCTGCGGGCCTTACGTTAAGACAGCCCTGGCCTAGATTGATAAGGATGTAGGTTATGCAAAGATAGGAGCTTCGTGCTCCTGAATGTTCCGTTACTACATTTTGAATTAGTTAGTTTAACTCGCAATGTTGTTCGTATCTGAATAAAACACTTTTCGCACAGTATTCCCAGTGTACCTCTGGGCTTCAGCTCATCCTCCTCCGATTCGGAGCCTTCTTCTTCTGCCACAGCAATGGGCACGGCTTTCAGCGGGTGACCTACCGGCTGGGGAGCCGCTTCCTAGAAAATGCATCAACCATTCACTGTCAGCACGTTGTGCATGTTTTATTTTTGTTTTGTTTTGTTTTTTTTACGTGACAGAAACACCAAAAGGCTGCACCTGTTCTGCGGGTTTACAGTGGTGAGGAGCTGCAGCAGGCACCGGCGCCAGGGCGGGCCTGTGCTCCAGAAACACCTCCCGCTCGCACACGTAACACCAGATCCTGAACGTGGTCAGGTTCACCGTCAGGTTGTGCTTCTTAGTCTAAAGAGAACGAACCCGTTGTTGTTCAGGTGACTGCTTAAAGGAGAACGTCGTCACAGGTGTCGTCGGTGTGAGTTTACCTGTGCGTGCAGGGTGCTGTGGTCAGAGAAGGACTCTCCACAACCGACATAGGGGCAGTCGTTCTACAAAGCAGAAAATACGTGGAAAACTTAAGTCCTTATATTCTCAGAGCAATCGTGACACCAATGAAGAAAAGCTCCTTCCGAGTTTGAAAGCTGCTGATCATGTAATTACATTTCTGCACCACAATAATGTGAATTATTAAGCAGTCACGTTAAGTCCGAATCTTAAGTGGTTTACTGTAAGTGCCGCTCCAGCAGTTGTAGCAGTGGCCAGTCTTTTGTGATGTTTCAAGATAAAAACGGACGGTTTTCCCCTGAGGACAGCCATTTCCAAAAGGTTTAAAGTCATGGTTTTTTTTTTTTTGTTTTGTTTTGTTTTTACCTGCAGACAGGCCCACAGGTTTGGTCCCCCAGCTCCACATGACTGGCACGTACCCTGCATGATAAAACATCCTAAATTAAGACATTGTGTGCAAACCCTTTAAAAGATAATCAATAAATAACTGGTTGGAAGGAGAAAGTTCATTCAAACCATGTTCACACCATACATCGTTGTAATTATTCAGCAATAACTGTATTAATTTATGAATGTTCGGGGGGGGGGGAGCATGGATGTTGACATTATAAACCTAATTCATAGCCATGCAATTATATTTGTTACGTATACAATACGACTGAATTTATATCCATGGAAATGATCTTTAAAGCAAAAAGCAGTTATGTAGATTACGTTGTGGCAATTTTACTTAAGTATGTTTAAACTGACATACTTAGAAATGCATCCTCCCAAGTACCTAAATATGGCCGAAATACAATAATGCAAACATTTGAAATTATTCTTGGTCATCACTGAAATTAGCAAACAATCAATGGCAGAAAGAGGATTGGATATTTATACTCGAGTATCACTACTCTCATATTACAAGCGCTTACTAAACTGAAATACTGGCAATTTGTTTTGCACGTAACTGTTAAATTACCTTATTTGGCTACAAAAATTTGAATATTAATTGTGACATACCTGTGACATACCCCCCCCCCCCCAATCAAGATAGCCTCTAATATGTTATTACTATCAGTATTAGTGTGTTATTATTATTTATGTGTGCGTTGTTGTTTAAAGGCTTTCTCCCTGGGGATAATAAAGTATTTCTATTCTACTATATTATATTCTAATGTCAATACACATCATCTTGAGAGGTGTAAGTGACTCCAAGCAGGTTTGAACCAGGACAGATCACCTCTGACGTCACTTTCTCTGTGCAGGTACAAACCTTGGATTTCTGGACGAGGTCCTCCTTGGTCACCTCTCCTATGGAGTCCAGGTGAGGACAGACGTCTTGTTCAGCCATGGCGTCCCACCCTCCACTTCGGTTCCTCCGACAGCCTGCTAATGTGTCAATAAACACCCATTCAGCGCGGATGAGCGTAGCGGTGGCTAACGTTAGCTTCATCGCGTCACACACAATTTAAGGTGGCACGCGCACCGTGTCCGACGTGACAGCGCGTTTAAAACTTAAATATCCACACAAAAAAATTAAAAAGTGTCAAAAGTACCTTTTCACATCGACTCCCGAGACGCCTCCGGGGACGCTGCGGAGCGACGGGCCTGCTGCAGACCCAACGAACTCTCGGAAATCATCTCCAGTCTGCGGCTGTTTTTTTTTTTTTTGTTTTTTTTTGTTTGTTTGTTTTTTTTTTGCTCGCGACGCGTTTCACGCTCAAACCTCGCCGCCTCGAGGACAATGATAATGTGCGACGAGCACACGGACGACACACGGACAGGGCGAGCCGAGCAGCGACGCAACACCTCGGCCCACCAACATCCCGCGAACTGACTCCCACCACCACCAACCACCAACCACGGACCGGGAGCAGGAGCGAGAGGAGAGCCGCTAACATCCGCAGCGCGGCCCGGCGACGCGCACGACGCACGGCCGGAGGAGCGGGAGGAGGCAGGGCATGTCAGATCCAGCCCACCGTGGGAGGAAAATAAATACATTCATAAATTAATAGAATTAATTTAGTATAGATAGTTGTTGTTGTAACTCTTTATTTCATTCAAAAGTAAAAAAAAAACAATAAAAGTAAACAGTCTTGGTGACAAAAACTTCCAGTTCTCAATATTTACAGAATTCTATGTACAGCAAAAAATAACACACACAATAAAAAAAAAGAATAAGAAAGATGACCATCATTTTTCATGTTTGCTCAAATCAAATATCTAATATCTCGTATTACTTATATTCAAATCAAATTTTTGTACTTTTTTGACATTGCTAATTTTATGTGTTTCTTGAAGGCCAGGAGAGTTCCTGACTCGCTCGCTCTCTCTCTCTATCTATATGTATTCCTCTTACAAACACATCCGAATCAAATATATTTTAAAACATATATGAAGATTAAATATACATATCTGTTCCAAGAACAATAACTACTCACAAATAAAACTGCAGAACATGTTACTTGTGTGTGCCTATATAGTGAGGCAGATACGCATCAAGCACGTCCTGGTCAAAAGGGCAAGGAAAATACTTGTACAGTACATTATATTTTTTTCTGAATATGTTTATATCTTTTAGTTTTTTCCATTTAGTATTTTTTTTAAGTGAAGTAAATATCTTTTTATATAATCACGATTCATAGTAAATATATCCACTTCTTTAATTTATTATTTTACTTATAGTTATTCATCTCAATTAAATTGCACTTAAAACCCTATTGATCAAGACAGAAAGTAAATATCTCAGACATTCTAACAAAAAACTAAATATTCTTTGGAGTACTGTGTCTAGAATTGTGAGGCAAAAAATGAATTGAATCCGTGTTGGATTAAAAGCGTGTAACATAACAAAATTTGGAAAAAGTGAAGAGCTGTGAATACTTTCTAGATGCACTGTAAATGTTTTGTTTTTTTCAGTTGACAATTTAAGAAAAATGGATTTTAAACAATGAATTTCATCACCTGAATACTGTGAAAGTTTTTGTCAGATTTGGCTCCTTGCTTAGGGAGAAGGAGAGAGATGAGAAGTACTAAGCTGGGCGATTTGGCCTAGAACAACAAATCTGCGATTTAACAAAAAAAATTTGAGTTTCGATTAGATGTTTGTTTTTCAATGCACTCAAAAATGCCTGCAGACATCATATATATTGTTAAAAGTGCAACTTTATTGCTGTAATTGTCCTGAGAGTTAAAATGCATATAAACAATTCAGTGTTTCCTCGAGGATGTTTTTCAGGATGCATTGTGTACTACTAAATACTACATTGTGACATGATAAATTGTAGGTCGAGTTGATATTGAATGAACTAAACACCAAATAATATGTTATGGAAGAAAATTGGACCAATATACAGATCTATACTATATATATATATATAAAAAGAGGTATACTACATAAATACTGAATAAGTCCAGTTTTATCTTGAGAGGCTGGACTGGTAAAATATTCCTATAATAAGCGTTGAATTTACACTTGAAAGTGTTTCTCTGTTGTGGCCACATTGTACGGAATGAATTTTGCAGGATCACACAATTAGTGCTAAAAATGACAACAATCTCTCAACATAAAGACAATTTTAATCATTTAAACATTGAAATACATTATAAAATACAACAAAACACAGTAAAATGTACAAAAAAATTCCTTCCTTGGTGGTTTCTGGGGATGGAGTGGACCTTTTGGCAGCCAGTTTTGGTCCACGGGCCTCATGCTTGACTGAAGTAAACGTCACAACAGCACTGAGTTGCGCGGGGCTGTCCATTAATGGTTAAAACATCCACGGTTGACTATTTGTCTGCTCTTACCGGCATTCCCAAGGCGTTCCCAGGCCAGCCAAGAGACATAGTCCCTCCAGCCTGGCCTAGGTCTGCCCCGAGGCCTCCGACCTAAGGGACATGCCCATAACACCTGGCCCAAAGCTCATGACCATAGGTGAGAGTAGAAACGAAGATTGACCGGTAAATAGAGAGTTTGGCCTTTTGGCTTAGCCCCTTCTTCACCACGACGGACCAATACAGCGACCGCATAAGTGCAGACGCTGCACCAATCCGCCTGTCGATCTCACACTCCATCTTCCCCCACTCATGAACAAGACCCCGGAGATACTTGAACTCCTCCACAAGGGTTATCCACTGACCTGAAGGGGGCAAGCCACCTTTTTCCGGTTGAGAACCATAGACTCGGATTTAGAGGTGGCTCTACATCCCAGTTGCTTCACACTCGGCTGCAAACCGCACCAGTGCACACTGAAGGTCCTGGTTTGATGAAGCCAACAGGACCACATCATCTGCAAAAAGCAGAGACGAGACCCTTTGGTTCCTAAACCGGACCCCCTCCGGTCCCTGGCTGTGCCTAGAAATTGTGTCCATAAAAGTTATAAACAGAATTGGTGACAAAGGACAGTCCAGCCGGAGGCCAACGTGCACTGGGAACAGGTCCGACTTACTACTGGCAATGTGAACCAAACTCCTGCTACGGGCATACAGGGACCGGACAGCCCTAACAAAAGCTCCCGGACGCCATACCCCCGGAGCACCCCCCACAGGACTTCCGAGGGACATGGTCGAACGCCTTCTCCAGATCCACAAAACACATGTGGACTTGTTGGGCGAACTCCCATGAACCCTCGAGCATCCGGTGGAGAGTATAGAGCTGGTCCAGTGTTCCGCAACCTGGACGAAAACCGCATTGTTCCTCTTGGATCCGAGGTTCAACTAACGGCCGGATCCTCCTCTCCAGTAACCCTGGAATGGACTTTGCCGGGGAGGCTGAGGAGTGTGATCCCCCTGTAGTTGGAACACACCCTCTGATCCCCCTTCTTAAAAAGAGGGACCACCACCCCGGTCTGCCACTCCAGAGGTACTGTCCCCGACCGCCACACAATGTTGCAGAGCCGTGTCAGCCACAACAGTCCCTGCACATCCAGAGACTTAAGGAACTCAGGGCGATTCTCATCCACTCCCGGTGCCTTGCCACTGAGGAGCTTAGCAACTACCTTGGTGACTTCAGGTTGGGTAATGGACGAGTCTACCTCTGAGAACCCAGCCTCTGCTTCCTCAGCGGAAGACGTGATGATGGGATTGAGGAGATCCTCGAAGTATCCCTTCCACCACCCAACAACATCTCCAGTTGAGGTCAACAGCTCCCCACCTCCACTGTAAACAGTGTTGGTGAAAAACTGCTTCCCCCTCCTGAGGTGCCGGGCGGTTTGCCAGAATTTCCTCGGGACCGATAGTCCCCCTCCATGGCCTCCCCAAACTCCTCCCAGACCTGAGTTTTTGTCTCCACCACGTCTCGGGCTGCGGTTCGCTTAGCCTGCCGGTACCTGTCAGCTGCCTCAGGAGTCCTATGAGCTAACAGCGCCCGATAGGACTCCTTCTTCAGCTTGACGTCATCCTTTACTTCCGGTTTCCACCACCGGGTTCCAGGGTTGCCGCCATGGCAGGCACCAGAGACTCTGCGACCACAGCTCCAAGCAGCAGCTTTGACAATGGAGGTGGTCCACTCGGACTCAATGTCTCCAGCCTCCCCCGGGATCTGCGAGAAGCTTTCTCGGAGGTGGGAGTTGAGGACTGCGCGGACAGGGGGCTCAGCCAGGCGTTCCCAACAGATCCTCATGACACATTTGGGCCTGCTGAGTCTGTCCGGCTTCCTCCCCGTCCAGCGCATCCAACTCACCACCAGGTGGTGATCAGTTGAAAGCTCTTCCCCTCTCTTCACCCGAGTGTCCAAGACACGTGGCCGGAGATCGGATGACAAGACCACAAAGTCTATCATCGACCTCCGGCCTAGGGTGTCCTGGTGCCAAGTGCACTTATGGACACCCCTGTGCTCAAACATGGTGTTCGTAATGGCCAAACTGTGACTAGCACAGAAGTCCAATAACAGGACACCGCTCGGGTTCAGATCGGGGAGGCCGTTCCTCCCAATCACCCACTTCCAAGTCTCACTGTCGTTGCCCACGTGGGCGTTGAAGTCCCCCAGTAGAACAATGGCATCCCCAGTTAGAGCACTATCCAGCACCCCTCCCAGGGACTCCAAGAAGGTCGGGTACTCTGTACTACTGTTTGATCCATAGGCTGAGACAACAGTCAGAGACCTGTCCCATACCCGAAGGTGTAGGGAGACGACCCTCTCATTCACTGGGGTGAACTCCAACACATGGCGGCTGAGCTGTGGGGCAATAAGCAAGCCCACGCCAGCCCACCACCTCTCACCGCGGGCAACTCCAGAAAAGTGGAGTGTCCAGCCGCTGTCGAAGAGCTGGGTTCCAGAGTCCAAGCTGTGCGTGGAGGTGAGCCCGACTATATCTAGATGGTATCTCTCAACTTCCTGCACAAGCTCAGGCTCCTTCCCCCCAGCGAGGTCATGTTCCATCTCCCAAAAGCCAGATTCTGTGTCCAGGGATCGAGTTGTCGAGGCCAGGATGACCCTGCTACCTATTTCCTGCCACGTCTGAAGAGTCTGCCCAGCGCCGTGAAGAACCTGCGCACAGTGTTGCGCTTCTTCCTGGGTTTTGTTATGCAGGACACAATGTGTTGGATGACAGCAGTGTTCTGAGTGACCAGAGCTCCAAGGAAACCCTGGGCACCACCAAACTTGTCACAAAGCTCCTTGAAGATGTCCTTGACAAGGTGTTCGACCGACGCGATTGTGGCACTGGGGTCCAGGTGCTTCATCTCCTTCCAGACTTCTTCTAGAAGCCAGTTGATGATGGTGATCTGCTTGGATTTGTTGTGAAGCGTGTTCAAACCAGCCTTGTGGAACGACCTGGAAACCAAAGTGTGGACAAACAGGACGATGCAAGCTTTGTCTGCCGCTGCTCGTCCTGCTGGTTGTTCTGCAGGTCCACTGTGTTTGACCTCAGCAGCAGGTTCCGCTGATGCAGATCCAACTGCTTCATCCTCTTTCTCTGCTTTATCCTCTTCCTTCCGTTCATCCACATCCTCTGCTTCACCTGCTTCTTCCCGTTCATCCTCTTTATCCCGTTCATCATCTTTATCCCATTCATCCCCTTCCTCCCGTTCACCCTCTTTCTCTGCTTCATCCGCTTTCTTTGCTTCATCTTCTTCCTCCTGTTCATCCTCTTTATCCCATTCATCCACTTCCTCTGCTTCATCCTCTTTCTCTGCTTCACCCACCTCCTCCCGTTCATCCTCTTTCTCTGCTTCATCGTCTTTATCCCATTCATCCACTTCTTCTGCTTCATCCTCTTTCTCTGCTTCACCTGCTTCCTCCCGTTCATCTTCTTTCTCTGCTTCATCGTCTTTATCCCATTCATCCACTTCTTCTGCTTCATCCTCTTTCTTTGCTTCATCTTCTTCCTCCGGTTCATCCTCTTTATCCCATTCATCCACTTCTTCTGCTTCATCCTCTTTCTCTGCTTCACCCACTTCCTCCCGTTCATCCTCTTTCTCTGCTTCATCGTCTTTATCCCATTCATCCACTTCTTCTGCTTCATCCTCTTTCTCTGCTTCACCCGCTTCCTCCCGTTCATCCTCTTTCTCTGCTTCATCGTCTTTATCCCATTCATCCACTTCTTCTGCTTCATCCTCTTTCTTTGCTTCATCTTCTTCCTCCTGTTCATCCTCTTTATCCCATTCATCCACTTCCTCTGCTTCATCCTCTTTCTCTGCTTCACCCACTTCCTCCCGTTCATCCTCTTTCTCTGCTTCATCGTCTTTATCCCATTCATCCACTTCTTCTGCTTCATCCTCTTTCTCTGCTTCACCTGCTTCCTCCCGTTCATCTTCTTTCTCTGCTTCATCGTCTTTATCCCATTCATCCACTTCTTCTGCTTCATCCTCTTTCTCTGCTTCAACCGCTTCCTCCCGTTCATCCTCTTTCTCTGCTTCATCCTCTTTATCCCATTCATCCACTTCTTCTGCTTCATCCTCTTTCTTTGCTTCATCTTCTTCCTCCTGTTCATCCTCTTTATCCCATTCATCCACTTCTTCTGCTTCATCCTCTTTCTTTGCTTCATCTTCTTCCTCCTGTTCATCCTCTTTATCCCATTCATCCACTTCTTCTGCTTCATCCTCTTTCTCTGCTTCAACCGCTTCCTCCCGTTCATCCTCTTTCTCTGCTTCATCCTCTTTATCCCATTCATCCACTTCCTCTGCTTCATCCTCTTTCTCTGCTTCACCCACTTCCTCCCGTTCATCCTCTTTCTCTGCTTCATCCTCTTTATCCCATTCATCCACTTCCTCTGCTTCATCCTCTTCCTCCTGTTCATCCTCTTTCTCTGCTTCACCCACTTCCTCCCGTTCATCCTCTTTCTCTGCTTCACCCACTTCCTCCCGTTCATCCTCTTTCTCTGCTTCATCCTCTTTATCCCATTCATCCACTTCTTCTGCTTCATCCTCTTTCTTTGCTTCATCTTCTTCTTCCTGTTCATCCTCTTTATCCCATTCATCCACTTCCTCTGTTTCATCCTCTTTCTCTGCTTCACCCACTTCCTCCCGTTCATCCTCTTTCTCTGCTTCATCCTCTTTATCCCATTCATCCACTTCCTCTGCTTCCTCCTCTTCCTCCCGTTCATCCTCTTTCTCTGCTACACCTGCTTCCTCCCGTTCATCCTCTTTCTCTGCTTCATCCACTTCCTCGAGTTCATCCTTTTCCTCTGCTTCATCCTCTTCCTCCCGTTCATCCACTTTCTCTGCTTCATCCTCTTCCTCCCGTTCATCCACTTCCTCTGCTTCACCCACTTCCTCCCGTTCATCCTCTTTCTCTGCTTCACCCACTTCCTCCCGTTCATCCTCTTTCTCTGCTTCATCCTCTTTATCCCATTCATCCACTTCCTCTGCTTCATCCTCTTCCTCCTGTTCATCCTCTTTCTCTGCTTCACCCACTTCCTCCCGTTCATCCTCTTTCTCTGCTTCACCCACTTCCTCTGCTACATCCTCTTTCTCTGCTTCACCGGCTTCCTCACATTCATCCTCTTTCTCTGCTTCATCCTCTTTATCCCATTCATCCAGTTCCTTTGCTTCATCCTCTTCCTCCTGTTCATCCTCTTTCTCTGCTACACCCGCTTCCTCCCGTTCATCCTCTTTCTCTGCTTCATCCACTTCCTCGAGTTCATCCTTTTCCTCTGCTTCATCCTCTTCCTCCCGTTCATCCACTTCCTCTGCTTCACCCACTTCCTCCCGTTCATCCTCTTTCTCTGCTTCATCCTCTTTATCCCATTCATCCACTTCCTCTGCTTCATCCTCTTCCTCCTGTTCATCCTCTTTCTCTGCTTCACCCACTTCCTCCCGTTCATCCCCTTTCTCTGCTTCACCCACTTCCTCCCGTTCATCCTCTTTCTCTGCTTCACCCGCTTCCTCCCGTTCATCCTCTTTCTCTGCTTCACCCGCTTCCTCCCGTTCATCCTCTTTCTCTGCTACACCCGCTTCCTCCCGTTCATCCTCTTTCTCTGCTTCATCCACTTCCTCGAGTTCATCCTTTTCCTCTGCTTCATCCTCTTCCTCCCGTTCATCCACTTTCTCTGCTTTATCCTCTTCCTCCCGTTCATCGACTTCCTCTGCTTCATCCTCTTTCTCCTGTCCATCCTCTTTATCCCATTCATCCACTTCCTCCCGTTCATCCTCTGTCTCTGCTTCATCCTTTTCCTCCCGTTCATCCACCTCTGCTGCTTCAACCTCTTTCTCTGCTTTATCCTCTTCCTCCCGTTCATCCTTTTTCTCTGCTTCACCCTGTTTCTCTGCTTCATTCTCTTTATCCCGTTCATCCACTTCCTCCCGTTCATCCTCTTTCTCTGCTTCATCCTTTTCCTCCCGTTCATCCACCTTTGCTGCTTCAATCTCTTTCTCTGCTTCATCCACTTCCTCAGGCCTGAACACAGAAATGCAGAGCGTTAACAGGAGGCCCATACTGCTTTATATATATATATATAGTGCTTGAAAATAACCACTTTTGATGAGAACTTGTCAGGTGGAAAGACATTTTTTTGTCTTTTGGTGTATGTTCAGGGTGATATTTGAAAAATAGAAAGGCGGCATGCCCCAAAATCGTATTTTGCTAGTTTTCTCTATGTGTCAGGATACTTCATACAACATTTCATGTTTATATGACAATCTATGAAGTTGCACTACATTGATATTTACATTTACATATTTTAACCAGAGAAATTTCTCTAAAAGGGGGTTTTCTGGCCCAGAGTTGGGAGTGGTCAACTTGTGATGGCCTAATGTATAAATTAACCTGGCTCCCGGTCTAACATAATCCCTGAAATGCACTTCAGGTCCAGGGACAAATTAATATAGATGGTTTTGGACTGGCAAGAAACTAAGGGTCAGATATAAAACATTTGAACTAAATAAAGACCACAAGCTTCATACAGCGCACTGAACCCAAAACTCATTCAGCTGAAGAGTTTAACGCTCAAATCCGTAGCAAACCATGTGTTTAAACATTTACCTTAGAATGGAGGGCAAAGACTTTTGGGCATAGCTCTTTGTTATAAACGGATGGTTCAAGATACCAGCCGCGGTGATCCTCTCCTTCGCATCCCATTGGAAAATGGCCTTCAGCAGATTGATGGACTCCCTCTGCTCATCTGGGTCATCGCCCATATCTTGGCGTTGCTATAATGTAAAACAATAGAACAAAACAAATGTAAATCAACTTCCCAAATTGTCAAATCAGAGAGGACATTGAAGAACGTGCCTTCCCGGTGGGTGGCTACTGATTTTTACAGACATACCATCATTAAGTCATCCAAGCAGTGGGGTTCATCTTCACTTTCTGTAGAACACTCTTTTCCCTTTTTACTCAACTTCTAAAAGACAAAAATATTCTGTGTTAATGATGCACAATACAACATCAAATGCTTATTCAAATATAGGGTGGTCAAATCAGGCCAGGAATCAATATGGTACCTTCAGTGTCCAGGACCCCTCCTTCTTCTGAAAGTGTGTTTTCGTCCTCACTCCAGCTTCCAGCAGATGTGTAGGTGGTGGTCCCAGCAGTTTGATCATACTTTGCAACTGCAAACAAAATGTGGTTCTTAAATTTGATCTCGAAAAGCAAAGTACTTTGACTGTCAAATGTGCATTGGCTGTTGAACGTTCATATAGTCGTTGAGCATAATGTGACATCATACACAACAATCATTTTCTGCAACAATAGAAAACTGAAATTTGCTCTAGAAAAAATAAACAAATTTGAAAAGCAAACGTGAATTGCTTTTCAAAATAAGTTAAGAACAATTAAATTTTCATTGAAGTGCACTCTTAGACAATCACAACACTGCTCAGATAACCTCAGATTGGAATCATTAATTGTCTTTCACTGACCAGCGTAGCTAAGAGACCTCCGGAGAAAATGTAACCCGTTAAAGTGTAAATAGAGTTCTGTCCTTGTTTTGATGCCAAATCATTTCACTTCCTAACTCATCGGTTTAGAAGCTGTTGGAAGGTGTGAATTGATTGCCACTCATCCCCTCTGAGGTGTGACTACTCTCAATAATAATGCTAACTTCACTTTAATAATACACTCTAATATTCGTCTTATTGCTTCATGAAAAAGACAACCAAATGCGTCTAAGTGTGGTATTTTAACTAATCCTTATTTTATACATTACTTGCAAGTGGAAAAGTATAACATGTTTCCAGCTAGGCATAGTGCCCCAAGTCATGCGCTCACAATCTGCTGTTTTCACATGGTGTCTTCAAATTAACTACTTATAAAGGATTTATCAGAAAGGGGAATTATAGTTGAGTTTTAAACAAAGAGATTTAGCAGAAGAAGAGAGCTGCTGCATATCAAATCCCTCCACTTTTGATATGCTGACTTCCTTTTAACAATAATGCATGCATGCATGTAGTAAATTACGTACCATTTCTTTTTCAG